>NW_026526699.1:1636848-1809348 GCF_024362965.1 Panthera pardus | reverse complement strand
TATAAAAACCAACGAGCACACTGCTTGTGTCAGACTCTACAAATTCCCTTCTTTTTTTTTAATTAATTTTTTTATTACATCTCTTTATTTTTGAGAAGCAGAGAGAGACAGAGCGTGACCAGGGGAGGGGCAGAGAGGGAGGGAGACACAGAATCCGCAGCAGGCTCCAGGCTCTGAGCTCTCGGCACGGAGCCCGACGCGGGGCTCGAACCCACGAACCGTGAGATCACGACCTGAGCCGAAGTCGGACGCTCAACCGACTGCGCCACCCAGGCACCCTCTAGGAATTCCCATCTTACCACCAAATATTTAAAAATTGAAATTCTCATATTTCAGTAGACCTTCAATTGACATAAGCCATCAAAATATCAGAAGTTCTTTTACTTCTCTCTTGCTTTGTTAATAAGATGTTTTCAAACCTCCTAGAATCACAGAATAAAATGAGAGGTTGAATTATCTTCGGTTTTATCCAAAAGTATGTAAGTGTCCAGTGTTCAGAGTAACCACATGGATGGGGGGAGAACACTTGGAAGTAATTTGGGCTTCAGCCTGCAATTTGGAACCGGAAAACAGTCTGTATGAGCAAAATTCAATTTATTTCAAAGTAGCAAGCATTTTCTAAGTACCTATCAAGTTCCTGGCCGTTGTTAGACCCCAAAGTAAATAAGATCGAGTCTTTCCAGAACCCACAGTCTGACAGCAGAGGCTGGAACATGCATGTATAACTTTATTCAAGCTAGACCTTAATAAGATTTGGGATGATGTGCAGACGAGATACGAGGGGAAGATGTCTAGACAGGAGATTGGAGTCTTATTTCCTGAGGCAGCTAATGAGACAGTCAGGACACAGAGGCAGCAGGTAGGGCTCAGAGCAGTGAAGCACCCTAATGAGCATCTGCTTGTGTAGACCCCTCCCCAGCCCACATGCATAGTGCAGGTGCTTGGACATACCCTCCCCTCCTCCCCCCACCACGACCCTCAAACTTGGCGGGAGACTGGAAATTTCATTTTGGTAGGAAATAATCACAAGCAAAAACCTTCATACGACAACATTAGGAACATCCGCCACAAAATGCTCAGTTTCCTGCAATCAGTGGTGAGTAAGCCTACCGCAAAGAAGCCCCGCTAGCGTCCCCCAAGCCATCAAGACCTTCCTGCTAAACCAAATACCAACCAAAGATTACTCAGTACATTACAAAACCTCCAATATGGAAGATTCTAATCGACGTGTACAAGAATAAAACCCAGAAGAAGGAAATGGTGCAGGCAACCAAACGAAGCTTTACAAACAGAAAGAGAACAAGATGCCATGGAAAGGGCAGTGAAGGATAGAAAGGGTTCTTGCAGATGAAAAACGATGGTTGCTAAAACGGAATTTAACTTAAATGGGAGATGTGGAAGATAAGGTCTCACACCAAAGAGCATCATGAGATTTGAGAAGATAAATGATAAAGCAAAGATCTTAAATACGAGGGGAGAGAGAGAGAGAGAGAGAGAGAGAGAGAGAGAGAGAGATGAAATTTTTAAAAGGAACCAAAAATAGGTTAGGGCATCAAACTTCTCAGCAGCAATCTTGGAAGCCAGCAGGATGCCTTTAAAAGTCTGATTGAATATCATTTCCAATTTAAGATTCTTTTTTTTTTTAAGAGAGAGAGCATGAGCAGGGGAGAGGGGCAAAGAGACAGGGAGAGAGAAGCAGTTGATCAAGTGGGAGGGGAAAGGAGATACTGCCATATATGTAAAGGATCATAAAATTTACTTCCAATGTGTTCTTTCTTAGGAAATTACTAGAGGATACGCTGCAGTAAAATAAGTGGGGAAAACCTAAAAGAAAAAGCCATAGAATCTGAGAAACAGTAGATCCTACTGAACAGTGACAAAGAGAAACTCCAGGGTGACAGTTGAGTCTCAGAGCTTGAGTAATCAGTTTGGAGCAAGAAGACAGAGGTTTTTTACAAGTAAAGTATCATGTGAAAAAGGAGAGTTGAAAGCACTTTTTGATATGTCAAAGAACTGGGAAAGAATTTTCAGTATGTGGATTACAAATGGCACCATTAAAAAATGAGGCAATTAATAACTCCAGGAAAAGCAAAAAGCTACACAAGGAAAGAAATGTAATCACAGTCACTAATTGATCCTAGTTAACAATATATATAGGGGCACCTGGGTGGTCCAGTTAGTTAAGTGTCCAACTCTTGATTTCAGCTCGGGTCATGATCTTACGGTTCATGGGATGGAACCCTGAGTCAGGCTCTGCGCTGAGCACAGAGCCTGCTTGGGATTATCTCTCTCTCTCCATCTCTCTCTGCCCCTCCCCTGCTCGTGTTGTCTCCCTTTCTCTCTCTCTCTCCCTTTCTCAAAATAAATAAACTTAAAAAAATAATAAACTCCCATTAAGAAAAAACAATGTGTGTATGTGTGTATAACAATGTAAACACTCATTATTGACTTAACTAAAGTAGCAATGTAACTGTATGTGTATGTTGTGGGTGGGGTCTAAAAGAACTAAACCCTCATCTACCACAGGACTTCTGAACCTCAGCACTATAGATATTTGGGACTAGATAATGCTTTACTGGGGGCATCCTGAGCATTGTGGGATGTTTAGCAGCATCCCTGGCCTCCACCCACCAGATGTCAGTAGCATAACCCCCACCTCCAAGTTGTGACAAATAAAAATGTCTCAGCCATGACCTCTGGGGGAAAAATCCCCCCTGCTTGCGAACCACTTATCTACCATAACAGAAAGTGCTACTTTTGACTTATGAAAATTGGTAAGTCAACAATAGCAGAGGAGGCATATTATTTAGGAATACTGAAGTAATTTAAAGAAGAAATTAATGCAAGTCTTAAAAGGAGAGTGAAGGGGGGTGTGCCTGGGTGGCTCATTCAGTTAAGCATCCGACTTCGGCTCAGGTCATGATCTCACAGTTCGTGAGTTCGAGCCCCGCGTCGGGCTCTGTGCTGACGGCTCCGAGCCTGGAGCCTGCTTCGGATTCTGTGTCTCCCTCCGTCTCTGCTCCTCCCCCGCTCGTGCTCTGTCTCACTCTCTTTCAAAAATAAATGAACATTTTTTTTAAAAATTGTTAAAGAAGGAAAAGGAGAGTGAAGGAACTGGGCAATGAACAGGTGACAAGGTGGGAAATTTGGCCAGCATTAACTTTTTAAATTGTGTGTGTGCACTTTAAATTTTAACATGCAGTTGAAGCTACAAAGCAAGCAAACAAACAAACAAAAACCGGCAAGCTTACGCCTACTTTGGGACGTCACTGAAGTCTTTGTGTAAGGAAATCTCATACTCTTACATGAACTTACTCGATATGCTTATGTCTTTTCTCTAAATTACCTGAAACGCATTTATCAAATAACGTCTTTTTATAAAATATCAAGACACCTTCTAACATCAGTTGATGTAACATTTTTGATCCACCGACTACACTGTGGGAATGAATAAGCCACGAGAGCGCAGGGAGGTCTCGGCACACAAGCAGATGGAACGAGTGGAAAGTGAGTCAAGGCACAGAGGCCTCCCGTGGGAGCCCCCGACCCCCCGGCAGAAGAACGCTGCACACGTGTGACTGCCTCCTTCTGACACGAATCCCCCGCGGGCTTACGGCCACCCACCCACACCCTGTCTTGTCCCTCTAGGGAATCGTGTTCTCTCAGGGAAATAGTTAAGGATGACGTTTAAAAATAAGAATGCGAGGGGCGCCTGGGTGGCTCAGTCGGTTAAGCCTCCGACTTCAGCTCAGGTCACGATCTCACGGTCCGTGAGTTCGAGCCCCGCGTCGGGCTCTGGGCTGATGGCTCGGAGCCTGGAGCCTGCTTCCGATTCTGTGTCTCCCTCTCTCTCTGCCCCTCCCCCGTTCATGCTCTGTCTCTCTCTGTCTCAAAAATAAATAAACATTAAAAAAAAATTTAAAAAAAAATAAGAATGCGGACAAGTGTGATAACTTGCAACTTACGAAAAATATTTCCTAATTCCATAAAAAAGAAACACATTTTTAGGTGGGACAGTAGCCCTCGCCCTCTCTCGGCATTTAGTGAATTTCGGTGCTCTTGGCGGAGACCGAGTCCGTCCTCCTCTTTTTCTCCGTTCGTCTTTCTGGGCCCAGGGGCTCCGTTGCTTTAACTGCCCTCCACCTGTCGCTCTCTGGCCCTCCTCCAGAGCCCCCCGTCAAAGGGACCGGGGAGCCTCCCCCCTGCATCTGAGCAGCCTGACCGGAGAACGCGTTAATGGTCCCAAAGCATGAAGAACCCCCCTCTCCGGTTACACGTGAAGTATGATTATTATTAATTCAAAAGTGGTCCAGCAAGATGATGCCTTTGAGGGACTGTGCGTGACCGATGCTAGGGACTCTGAAGGAAAACTGAACGGAGGGTTCAACCGTCACTTCGTACAAAGTTTTAATGAACAGCGCTGTTTGGGCAGAGGGGGAAAGAAAGGCAATGATTTTACTGATGCACCCTGGGCCGCAGGCTCAGACACGCTCCTCACGGAGCACAAAATAAACCCTTGTGCCGCGAGGGAAGATCCAGCTTGTGCTATAGAACGTTAGGAATAAACTCGGTTCGCATCAACCATTTTCTATGAGGCTCTCCCTACGTGGAACAGTTGAAAAGGAATTCAGCAAACATGGGCTTAGTGACACGTTCACAGTTATTTTGACAAATGTTGGACATCTACACACTGAAAATGCCACAACGGTGTCCATCATCATCACCTGAAGGTTTCACGACGCCAACTAAACCTGGTCTCGTTGGCTGGGCTTAAAGAATTGGAAAACACTGCCCCGAGATCTTATATGAAGCCAGAGTGAAAACTGCCACTGGAGACATCATAACTTTGAAAACGTGCTGTTTTGAACGTCGATTATGGGGTGGTTAACCGGGCAAAAAGCGAACTCGGTTTCGAGGGGCACAGGCTTCCGGAGGGAGCGAGATTGAGCCCGGGGGGTGGGGGGGCCCAATCCTGTGGCAAGTGAACCTCGCTCTGTGCTCTGTCCTGCTCCACTCCCTCAGGGGACTGACCCTTGGAGCAGAGACTCCTTCCGGACCTGAAATCGGGCCGGGACAGGTTTGGAACAAAGCCCCCACGGGGAACAGCGGCATCTGAGCCACCCTTCAGACGCAGCAGCTCTCAGGCCGGGACTCTGTCACACAGTCCGAGGCCTCGCAGTGCGTGAGGACACTTGTCCGTTCTCCAGCCGGCTGCCTCCAGGAGGCTGGCTTCCCTGCCTCGCTGTCTAAGCCGTGTCTCGCGAACCCCTCAGATTCTCCACCCCCCCCCCCAGCCCAACGGCGGTACTCACAAGACGCCGGGGACGGACGCTCGAGCGGGTCAGATGCCGTAGCTGGGGCCACCCACACGGAGACGCCACCAGCCTCTACCCCCCCGGATGCCAGCCCCTTGGCACCTCCGAGGCTTGGGCTCGCCGTGAAGCTGGAAGGCTGTTACTTATTCATGGGCTGCCCGAGCCGGCCAGGAACTGCTTTGTGTCAGCTGAATAGGACGGTAATTCAATCTCCAAATGGGACCTGTTCAGCACAGGGCCTGTCATAATGAGTCACGCAGATAAAAAGAACACGGCTTTCGGAGCCACCGGTGAAAGTTGTGTTCCGACAGCAGGTACTGTTAGAGGACCACCTTCTCTGCCTCGACGTCTCCCCCCGAGTCCCCCCCACGCCGAACACTCCCCATGAGACGCGTGACGGAGAGGGAATCACCTACGGGGTGTACCGTCGGGGGAAGGAGCAAGGGGCCGCACAGGCGCCCCCCTCCCGTGCCAGAAGTGGGCACGTCTGGAGAGACAGAAGGCGGAGACGCTGGGGAATCGGCAAGAAAAAACTCCGGGGCGAGGACGCCAGAGGAAAGGGCCCAGCCCTGCCCGGGGTTTATGTGGTTCAGGGCTTCACGGGCGAGATCACGGTAACAGCGGGGGCTCGGGTGGCAGGAAATGATGGCGCTAACTAAGCCCTCGACTCCAAAGAAGGGCCTGAGAACCAGGCCGGGAGGGGGGCCGGCGGCTCTGGCTGCCCGCACATCCCACCTGGCGGAGGCTCCGGCCTCCTGGCAACATTTTCTCGGGATTATAAAACCTGCATTTCATCCGAGGTCCTTGTCTCTCAGCCACGTGAAGCCTCATTGCTAACCATCCCCCGCTCGGCCCCCTGCGACACGCCCCTTCCTCTCTTCGCTCCCTCACCCCTGCAGCTTGGACCCGGCCCCGGGAACCACACTCCCGCAGGTATATCCCCTGGTTCTCGGGCCCCAGCAGCCCAGAGGGTCCGGCACTGAGGCAGGCCAGTCCGCTGGCCACTGACGTGCCGCTGTCCCCTGGCTCCAGGGGGCGGGGGCCGCGCCTCTAACGTTCTGTGTTGTATTCTAAGCACCTGCACAGGGTCCAGACAGAGTAGCTCCTCAAACAATTGCAGAAACACCAAATGATTGAAGCCTGCAACGTCACATGCCTTGGAATATGCATCAGTCAGGGTGGGCTGGGTTATGCTGTAGTAACAAATAACCCTCAAATCTCCGTGGCCTGCAAAGACGGGGCTCTATTTCTTACTCATCCTCTGTATCTATGGGGCATCGGCTGTGGCTCTGCTCACACCATTCTCACTCTGGGCCCCAGACTGATGGAGCCAGAAATAGAAAATAGGACAGAGTTTGGAGCGGTATAAATAAAACTCCCACAGCACACAGACATTGGAGTTCTGCACTGGGATGTTCCGCTGAACGAAGCTTCCCATTTTGCCCACCCCGTTCCTTTCCTGTCATCAGGTCCTGGTGCCGACATCACTTCTCCAAGGAGGCTGTGCCCACCCCTACCCTCACCATTTTAAAATGCTCACCGTCAGATGCCCATTAGAAAGCGAGGTCTCTGAGGGCAGGGCTCCCATCCATCTCACTGCCCACAGTGCCCCCAGGGACAGAGGAAATGCTTCATAAACATTTGTCCAATAAAAGGATGAATGAATAAAATAGCATTTTATGGGGCACCTGGGTGGCTCAGTCAGTTAAGTGTCCTACTCTTGATTTCAGCTCAGATCATGATCTCCTGGTTCGTGAGTTTGAGCCCCACATCAGGCTCTGTGCTGACATCTCTGAGCCTGGAGCCTGCTTCAGATTCTCTCTCTCTCTCTCTCTCTCTCTCTCTCCCCCCCCCCCTTCCCTCCTTGCTCTCTCAAAAGAAATAAATAAACTTTTAAAAAACAGCGTATTACACTGGAGGAACCACAATATTTTCGTGTAATTAATTATAAAATTAGGGGCGCTTGGGTGGCTCAGTCGGTTGAGCGTCCGACTTCAGCTCGGGTCATGATCTCATGGTCCATGAGTTCGAGCCCCGCGTCGGGCTCTGTGCTGACAGCTCAGAGCCTGGAGCCTGTTTCGGATTCTGTGTCTCCCTCTCTCTCTGCCCCCCCCCCCAACTCGTGCTCTGTCTCTCTCTGTCTCAAAAATAAATAAGAAAAAAAAATTTTAATTATAAAATGAGCGTGTTCAAGAAGCAGTCCCACCAAATGTGAAGTACTATGATATAATCCCTGCTCTGAGATCACGTAGTGAGAGTAACACAATTATAACAGAAGCTTTGGGGCTCAGATAAGGAATCCTGAAATTAACAACAATGAGGATTTGTCAAAGTCTTCTCTGCACTCTTTGCTGGGAGAAAATATTTACAACACTTGATCAGAACCAATTCTCACGAATAACAGAGCGAGCTGGACTTTGGGGACTCGGTGCAAACCCCCCGAAGAGATCTGTGTCTGTTCTCATACTCGCGGTCTATCCCGCAAACTTCCCACCCAGACCGGGGCCTCTCAGTGCACAGCTCACGAGAAGGGGGAGAAGGAGCGTAAACGTTATCAGTGCCCTGTGTCACGTCAGCTCTACTGACTCTGGCTGTTAGTATTTCCTGAAAACGTTTTGATTATCTGGTGAATCTGGCTAATGTGTTAGCATGGGATGGACAGGTTGAGAAAATCAAGTCTGTGGTAAGAAAACGACCATAGGTTACGATGACCCCTGAAATGTACCCCTGCCTTCCTTGGTATAAGGATATAACCCGTGTCTATTTGCTACAAGATGGCATTTGATGAGTAACGTGCAAGTTATTCACCTTGTGTCTAGAAGCATAGACACCCCAGCGACTCCCCCTCCTGATTTCTCCAGGTCTCCCTGGATCTGTACTTATGAATTGCCCACTTGGGAAAATCCCCACTGGTCCGGATCTGCTGAAAAGTACCTTCACAAGCAGCCAAGGAGCCTTCCAGGGGGCGGACAGATAAACAGACTGGGGTCCACCAGACGGTGGAATCTCATTCGGCACCAAGATGAGCCGTCAACCATGAGGGATGAGCACAGGGGATTTGGGGGGCGCTGAGCCACTTTCTCGATACTGTGATGGAGGATACATGTCATTATACGTTCGTCCAACCCCCCAGAATGGATAACACTGAGTGAGCCCTACTTAGCAACAATGTGTCAACAGTGGCTCATCAACTGTAGCAAATGCACTCAGGTCCCACCAGCTGTGAGCAGTGGGGAAACCCTGCCGGGAAGGGACACGAAGCACGTGGGGAGTCTCACTCTCTGATCAACTTTTCTGTAACTCTAAAACTTGTCTTTTTAAAAAAGGAATTTTTTAAAACCGGACCCCAGGAGCCCCTGGGTGGCTCAGTCAGTTCCGTGTCCCAGCTCTTGGTTTCGGCTCAGGTCCTGATCTCACAGCTCGTGCGTTTGAGCCCCACGTCTGACTCTGAGCTGACAGCACGCAGCCTGCTTGGGATCCCCTCTCTCTCTCCCTCTGTACCTCGTCCCTCTCCCCTGCTCGTGTGTGCACGTGCACTCTCTCAAAAATAAACATTTAAAAAATAAATTAAGTTAAAAAGTTAAACCTGACCCCAAAGTACCCCACCGCCTTCACTGCTATCCTTGTGCAGACAACACGCATCTACACCACCCAGGGTCCGGGGGGTCCGTGGATTTCTTCCCCTTTGCCACGTTGAGCTCGTCGGGACCTGCTGGCTGGGACCCGCTGTCTGAGGGCAGGAGTGTGGGACGACCGTGCTCATGGCCACCTCCCCAGCCCCCAGAGAGGCAGCCGGCCCCAGACAGGGCGTCCTAACCAGCTGTCACATAAGAGACATCCATTCTCTTGCGTTTCCGCTTGGCCATGAATGACGGAACATTAACAAGTGAAAATTGAAAGCCGAGCTCAAAAACCTCCCCCAGGAAGAGTAGTGAGGTCTGCTACGTCCTCCAGAGACGCAAGTCAATAAAAGAAATTCTAGAGAGCCGGAGACATGCAGACGGCTCTATAAATTAGTGGTGTGCGAGGGGGCCTCTGCGGCCGGCGTTTCCGCCCCGGGTTCGAGGCCGTGTGCCCGCCTCGTTCGCTCTGTCCCCGATGCCCGTTGGTCTGAATGGTTAACCCCACCTTGAGCACCTGCTGTTTCTGTGGGCTGATCACACACCCCCGTGCTGCCCCCCTCGGGCGGGCTTTCTCACGGTTTCTCCCAGATCCTAGCCTCTCAGCCGCGAGGGAAGAGGGGGCAGGAACCGCCATCCGAAACCTCACCGTCGCCCAGAGACAAAGGCTCTGAGGGGCAAGACAGCAGGCCCCCCACACCCCGGGGACGGTGTGTACCAGCAATCAGGGCCCCGGAGCGGGGCCTTGCATCGAATTAAACACGTTTACTGTTCACGAGCAGTCTCACTGGAGTAATCACCTTCCGTGAAAACCGATTTTGCTCTCGCTAAAGGCCCCAGACGAGCCACCCGTGGAAACCTCGGTCACGGACACGGCCCTCCTTCAGCCTTGCCTCCTCTTTATCTCCAAACCGAACTTTAAAGTATGGAGTGACTTTCTAAAACGAAATTGCTTCAGGAATTCGCTTTCTGTTTGTGTGTTGATTACCAATTACTGGCGTTAACAGCAGCCGCTCACCTCCGAGCGCCCATTCCGTACCCAGCCCTGCTCCAAGCATCTGACGCGGAGCGTCCCCCGACCCGTGAGGAAGCCCCCCCCCCCCCCACGGAAGCCACTCGCCCGGCGCGTCCCACAGCCTGGGGGGCGAGGGGTCCGGGTTCGAGGCCGCGGCCTGGAGGTTCAGCACCGCCCCGAGCGCCAGACGGTCCGTGGAGACCGACGGAAAAGGGTATCACGCCCACGGCCAGTGTCTTCCGGGAAAAATCAAATTTCCTTTCCGATACGTGAGAAATACCCGCATGGGCCCTGGGAACCGCTACCCTGAGAACGTTCCGGACCAGCTCCCGGGAACGTGGCGAGCAGGGGTGGCGAGACGCCCCCAGAGGCTGTGGCCCCTCCAGGCCTCAGAGGTGCTGCCACAAGCTGGGAAGACCCGCCGTGTCAACCGGCTGCAGCACGGCCCTCGTGGTTTGTCCCGACCACGGAAAGATGCCGCGTCATCAGTACAGGATCACAGAGCGCGTCAAGCAGTCCCGCTTCCCGCTCTGTGGTCTGCCGTGTCCGACAGAAAGCTAAGTCATCAGCCAGATCAGGCCTCGCGGCCCGCGCCTCGGGGACAGGCCTCCCAGGGGCTGAGGACGCTTCCTCCCGACAGACGACTTCCCGGCCTCACGCCACCTCGTGTTTGGCCCGGACCCCGGCCGCCTCTCCTTCCCCCGGCACCGTGATTGCGGCCCTCAGCTCTTCTCTTATAATCAGCCTCGTGGGCTGGGAAGTGCCCATTAGCGCCTGGGAATTCACTGCAGCATAAAACAGAAAAACAAACTGGGCTCTGTTGGTCCTGGAGTCGTGGGGGACAAAGAGGGTGACCCTGCTGGGGGAGCACTGGAAAATGAGTCACGCGTGAGGACGCTCACTCCGCGTGCTCGCTCCGTGGCGGGGAGGGAGCCTCCCAGGAGCCCCGGGGGGAGCGGTCCGCACAGCGAGGGTTGTTCGGAGGGGCCGCACCAGACCCGGGCCCTCCCACCACCACGGCTGACGACTCTGGCAGCGGCCAGCGTTCCCCGGGCCCGCTCCCATCAGGCCACCCGCGCTGCTCTGTTCCCGTCCCCACGGCTGAGGCACCGAGGCTCTCGGACAGAGCAGAGCCCAGAGTCGGAGCCGCGTCTGACCACTGCACCCCACAGCCCCCGCCTTGGTGCCCCGGCAAGGGCCGAGCCCGACGCCATGGAGTTTCCCCGTTTGCCTCCAGGACTTCGACAGCTCTTGGTCTCGCGTCGCGGTGTCCCGTGCATTTTGAGTCGGTCTTGACACGTGGGATCTGGTTTTGCCAACATTTGTGGAAGGAAGGGCTGCCCCTCCCCCATCGCGTAGCCCGGGCCCCCTCGTCAAAGACCAGCCGGCCGTGCGTGCGTGCCTTCACGTCTGGACCCTGTCCTGTGTCCACCGTGCAGGGTGAGTGAGTCCCGGAGGCCTGCTGCGGACACAGTGCCCCCGGCGTGGACGACTGAGTTGTACGCTAGAAGTTTTGTTCAGACAGTAGATCTCACGTTTGGTGTTCTTACAGTGAAAGAAACGTGTTGTAAATAAATTAAAAATAAAGTCTGATCATAAGAGAGAAGATGGCCCCCTGTCCAGGTGCCCCAAGGGAGCCCCGAACTTCAGGGAGGCCCTTGCTCTGCCCGGAGCTCTGAGGTCAGTCCTGGAAGCCAGACTGTCCCGGGACAAATGGTGACATGTGTCTCTTTAACAGCCAACATCAGCTGACATCGACAGACATGTTCTGAGTGCCAGGCCCCACTGAACACGTTTACTCCTGGGGGCGACGGCCTCATGAGTGAGTCCCGTGATCACGGCCATTTTTTGGCCTTGCTGGAGGCCACATGGCTGAGCCTGGCAGCCTCCCTCGGCCAGACGGTGCTGGGACCACCACGGGAGCCACGCGGCCTCCCCCTGCGGGCGGGGGGCCGGCAGGAAGCCAGCAGCCTCCTCAGGGGACCACCACTGACGCGCGCAGACCCTGCTCGACCTCACACATCCCCACCCCTCGCCTGACCCTCGCTTTTGAGTGTGAGGCGTGGACCAGATCCACCCCCACATCCCCCGTTCTCTAGACCTCTGTGACCTGCACGCCTGTGGACCGGCCGGTGGTCTTGAAGATGAAGCGGTCCCCCAGCGGCCGCCTGCTGCCGGGCACCAACCTCGTGCTCCGAGCGGACGGCAAAGCTCCTGCCTGGGCGCTCGACCACGTGGCATTCGTGGCGCCCACGCTCTCACCGGCCACGGCCACAGAGGCCACAGCAGCACCTCCCCAATGGCCGTGAGGACCACGCGGCTGGTGTGAACACGAAGTTAGGGCCCGGGCGGCCGGCAGACAATGATGGAGCCCGTGGGAACGGTCACGGTGCACAACAAGGAAGCCTGGGGACCGTCCCACGAGCTGCGCGGAAGAAAGCGGGTTTCTACCGAAATCGTCTCACAGATGGGAAGCCACACCCCTTAAACGTGGACGGAAGGAGAGCCCGCCCAGGTCACATCCCGGAAGTGGATGTCTGCTGCCCTCCACACTCAGGTGCTCGACCCCAGACTGATGGAACCCACAGCGGGAACACTCCCGAGGTCACACTCCGGTGGGCAAGATGGGGACAACAAATATTCCCACAAACAGGACCATGCCAGCTCGCACATGCGCTGAGAGGAAAATAGCGTAAGAGGGTATGAGAGGAAGGGGTGGGGTGGGCAGGGCAGGCCTCTCGGAGGAGGTGTCCCGTGACGAAGGCTGAAGTGATGAGTGAGGAGCAGTTGGCTGAGACACAGAGAGAGAGTCCCAGGCAGAGAGCACAGCATGTGCAAAGGCCCTGAGGCAGACTCTCCCACTGAAGATTCCACCTCTCACTGCCAGAGGAGCTGGGCTGTGGGACCGAGGGGTCTGTCGCCTCCTCCTTTTAGACAAAGGAGAGGAAGTGCAGAGGCCGACTTCACTCTGAGGGCCTCTAAGTGGCTCAAAGTCCTTGCTCGGGATGGGAAACCCAAGAAGGCGGGGAGGAGAGGCCCCGTGCCTCCAATGCAGCCTCACAGCTGCCAGCGTCTGAGCTATGGGGCAGACACGTGTCACCTCGGTGAAGAGGGCAGTAAACCCAGTCCTGGGTTGACACTGACCCAGATCCACCAGTCGCCCTGCTCATCATCCAGTCCAGGAGGCTGAGCCGTCAGACAGGACCTCCGCACTGGGGTGGGGAGATGAACAGTATCGCTTCCAAGGGGCCTCAACACCAAGTGCAAATTAAAGTGTGTGCAAAGCGCCCCACCCGCACCCCACCTAACACCTGTGGGTGGCGCCCAGGAGTCACGGAAGGGACTTCCGCCCACGGACGGCCACGGTCAGCGCGCACAGAAAAGCCTTCGCCGAGGTGTGGGGGAAGCTGCCTGCGCGTGTGGCCCGACCCAAACCCCGACTGACCCGCGGGTTGCAGGTTGGCCAGTGGAGCGGCTGACGTGGGACAGACTCTCCCGGGGGTGTGCCTGGGCCAGCCGCCAGCACGCGGGGGTGAAACCCGCAGGAGCGAGCCCGCTGTTGGCCAGGGGGGCCTGGGACCTGCCGGGCTGGGGGCCCCACCCCACGGGACCGGGAGAGACCGCGCAGCAGCGGTTTGCTTCTCCCCCAGCCAGCCGGTCCACCGGCCCACCACCCTCCCAGCCCACTTGTGCGACGGCGACAAGACGATAGGCAAGAATTAGGAATCCTGCAGCAGTATGTTGTGGGGTCTCTGCCTCCGCACCCCGAACTCACCGCTGCCTCCTCCGACACCGCAACGTGGTGGACCAAAAGTCTGTGTCCCTCCAAAATTCCTGTGTCGCAGTCCTAACCCCCAAGGTGGTGGGGTCACAAGGCGAGGCCTTTTGGGAGGTGACTGGGTGTGAGGGCGGGGCCTCGGGAACGGGGGATTTGTGCTTTTCTAAAAGACACTGCAGAGGGGCGCCTGGGGGGCTCAGTCGGTGGAGTTCTGACTTGGGCTCAGGTCACGATCTCACGGTTCACAGATTCAGGCCCCGCGTCGGGCTCTGTGCTGACAGCTCGGAGCCTGGAGCTGCTTCGGATTCTGTGTCTCCCTCTCTCTCTGCCCCTCCCCTGTTCATGCTCTGTCTCTGTCTCAAGAATAAGTAAACATTAAAAAAATTTTTTAAACATTAAATGGGGAGGGGCAGAGAGAGAGGCAGAGACAGAATCCCAAGCAGGGTCCACCCACAGAGCCTGACGCGGGGCTCGAACTCATGAACTGTGAGATCGTGACCTGAGCTGAAATCAAGAGACGCTTCACCGGCTGACGCCCCCCCCCCCCCCCGGCAGGTGCCCTGGGCTCTAAACAAGGGGAGTGGGCATGAAAGGAGGGTTCAAAACAGAAACGGGCTCCAGGATGGAAGGAGTCACTGGACAGTCACACAACTCGAACGCCCCGAGCCGGGCCCGGGGCCTCCTGACTCCGGGGCCTGAGGGCAGCCCAGCCCAGGTGCTGCCACCCCCAGAAGAGTGAAATCGGGACCCACTGCCACCTCCAGGTCCGGGGACCGGTCTTAGCCCTTGCGACTCTCACGGGACTCACGCCCGTGCACACATGCGCGTGCACACACACACACACACACACACACACACACACAGCTCTGTGTTCGTGTGGACCCGAGGGCACCGTCCACAGGCCGGCAGAAGTGAGCACAGAGTGCACGCGTCACTAAGCATTATGTCCTGAGTTTGGACACATGTTGCCTTTCTAACTTTTCTATAATAAGTAAAGACAGATATCACACTTTGTGTCCTCAAGGGTCTCAAGACAAGAGTCGAGAAAGCACATTTCGTTCCCTCCAACAGGAGAGAGAACGGCTCCGTGCGAGGCACCCGGCCCGTTTATCACCAACGCCACAACAACGGGTGTTTGACCCAGAAAGGCCACTTCTGTAAGTTTATCTGGAAGGGTAACAATGGAGGTGCCGGCAGGACGCCTGGGGGTTCAGTTGGCAAAGCGTCCGACTTTGGCTCAGGTCATGATCTCACGGTTCGTGGGTTCGAGCCCTGCATCGGGCTCTGTGCTGACAGCTCAGAGCCTGGAGCTGCTTCAGATTCTGTGTCTCCCTCTCTCTCTGCCCCTCCCCCGCTCATGCTCTGTCTCTCTCTGTCTCTCAAAAAATAAGTAAACATTAAAAAAATAATTAATTTAAAAAATAACAATAACGGATGTGATGGAATCAACACCTCTTGCAGAATGGGGTACGTCCTGTAGGCATTGTTCACAGAAAGAAAACAGATAAAGCATAACAGAGAGAACAGAACTGACCTAATACCCCCCCAAAACACGGTTAGCCTTTTAAACCACATTTCCCAACTATCTCCACAACACGAGAGTCAAGCTTACCAACACTGAATGTTACCTATGACGGCTTTGACGGGATGTCTCTACGGGTGATTTAAGTTTCTTCTGAATTATTTCCTACGCTTTAAAATAATTTCTACGATGGGTAAATGTTACTCTACTCGTCAAGTAAAAACAGCCCAGAATTACCGTAATTACAAAGAGAAACAGAACGTGCGTGGTAATTTTTGCTGCTTAAAGAGTTAAACAGTGAGGACGCTGCACCTGCCCTTAACGCCAAGGGCACAGCAACGTGGACCCTGTGGTTCTCCGTGGACGTACGGCCTCCTGGTTTTCCGCCCGCACAGCGGCCGTGAGCTGTAGGCTGGCAGACGAGGGCGTAATGGGAGACAGACGGGGCTAAGGAAGCACCACGCCAGCTCCTGGCCCCCGTCAGGCACTGAGTGTGGGGCGGGATGTAATGGGCGTTTATTTCTTACAAAACCGATCGATGCAGGTGCTCCCAGTTGGGTGCAGGTCCCCCCCCCGCCCCTCCCCAGGGCTGCAACTCAGGGGGCCAGGTCCCCGCCATCGGCTCCCCATCCCCAGGAGCCCGCAGGCCTCAGCACTCCCATCTCCTGGACCGGGAGGTACAGCCACCACGTCCCTCCTCTCAGCCCACGGGACCAGGGCTGCCGGGAAAGGAGCTCCCACCTGACAAGCAGCTTCCTGCCACCACCTGACGCCACGGAGAAAATGTCCACCCCCAGCGGTGGACTCCTCGTGGCGACCGGGAGTCCCTTCCGCCCAGGGGAAACGAGGGGAGTGAATGGTGCTCCCGTCCTGGTGGCACGAACGAGACAACGGCCTCGACGGGGAGGGTCTGAGGCCCGGCTGCCCGCCCCCCCCAAGACGAGGAACAGGGGTCGTGGGAGCATGCCACGATTCCATGCGGGGGCTCCACAGCAGCAGGTGCAGCCGACCCCCACCCCCACCCCCCGCCACCGCTTGCGCCCCTGGGCTCAGGATGACCCAAAGTCGGGTATGGAGCAGGACCGAGTCAAAGCTCGTGCAGAGATGGGGCTGCACAGGAGCCAAGCATGTGGGCGGTGTGGGCAAACCCTCGGTGGGTCCGGGAGACCGGGGGGGGGGGGGCGGGAGGGGAGACAGGCAGAAAAGAGCGTCTGCCCCTCTGGCACCAGACGCGAGGGGCGATTCCTGGCAAGCTGTCCCCGGGCTGTGTTTCACCCCTCCCGTGCTGCGTGCTCTCTGGGGCCATGTCGCGCCCGCCGCCGCCCCCCCACAGTTGCCGATTCCATCCTTAAACCCCCGCCCGCCCTGGGCACGTGGGAGCATCCTGCAGCCGCGTGTCGCCAGCTCACTGTCCGGGCTCCACGCAGAACTGCCTTCGACGCCACCTCTGTGCTCTTTCTACTGGACACAGCCCTCTGCTAAGTGTGAGCATTTGGTCCCACGGAGACTGACCCGGGCGGGGACCTGCCACCAGCACATTCAGACCCGTGCGCCCAAGGGCCCCCCCCCAGCACCGTCTTGGCACCCAAAATCCAAAGCATCGCTCTCTCAAACATCCACGCTAACAGCAACCCTTTGCCCAGGAAAGCCCAGAGTTACGCAGCTGTCTGAAGACCCCTCTCCCGCAGCCCAGGAACCCAGGGAGGGCTTGTTTTCTGAACCCATCACTGCTTTCTGGGACGCAGCATCAGGGGGGGACAGGGCGGGTGACGGGGAGAGATAGTTCCCTTCAAAACAAGCAATTTGCTCCTGTAATTTATAATTCAGGCCTGCGCCCTAAAAGGAAATTGCCGTGAATAAATGTGAGCCTCCTGACCCTGCAGGAAAATATCAAAGAGATTTCAAGCAGTGTTTTCTTGAACAAAATTTACACAGCCTTGTTAAAAAAAAAAAAAAAAAAAAATCCCCACCTGCTTTGTAAATGTCACAGTGCGGCTGCCAGGCGGAGGTTGGGAAGGCTTGGGCGGAGCCCGGCTGCTTCTGAGAGCAGAGAGGAGTCCACGCCCGGGTCTGGGCTGTGGCTCCAGCCCTGGCCTCTCACTTAAGAGTGTCACAGCCGAGTGGGGCTTTCTGGGGGGGATCATTGCCTTCACGCGTCCCACAAAGACTTTCCGTGTACCTCCGCGTGGAGTGCCGCTGGGCGGGGCACAGAGGGGTCGGTCACACTGGCTGCCCCAGGGGGGCCCCCAGGGCTCAGAAAGTCAGGCCCAAATGAAGGCATCGCTGGGGCAAAGTGCAAGACAGGGGGTGTGATGGTGGCCGCGGGCGACACCCAGTTCTCCGGGGAAAGCCTGGAGCTGGGTCTCTCTCTGTCACAGACCCTCTGGGACCAGCGTGTGTGACGCGCCTCAGGCACCCCCACCCAAATCAGGCCCTGCAGGGAGACAGGACAGGCCTCCAGCTTACGTGAGGTTGGACAGGGGCCATCTGGGAAAAACCCACGGCAGCCACCCGCAGGCTCCCCGCCCGCAACCCCGGGACCCGGAAGAAGGACCCAGAGGAGTGGGTGTGGCCTCTCTCACTGTCTTTAACAGAGAATATGATCCCCAGTCTCTGATGTTCCTTTGAAGGAGCTACCAATGTGCTACTTTTTAAACATCCCTTTCAGGGGCTCCTGGGTGGCTCAGTTGGTTGAGCGTCCGACTTTGGCTCAGGCCATGATCTCGCGGTCCGTGGGTTCAAGCCCCGCATCGGGCTCTGTGCTGACAGCTCGGAGCCCGCTTCGGATTCTGTGTCTCCCTCTCTCTTTACCCCTCCCCCGCTCATGCTCTGCCTCTCAATAATAAATAAAACGTTAACAAATCTTAAATTAAACGTCCCTTTCGGTATCTGTTTTACCTTGCTTCAAATACTCCCATGCTGAGAATATCCAAAATCAGAGAATGAAGAGCTGGTCATAAGCCAGACCGTATTTCGAACGTGGATACATTTAGGAGCAAAGAGCGTTACCACGGGATGCCTAGCCCAAGGTGCTAGCTCTATTCCCCGTCCTCTCTCTACTACTGCACCGGACCCCCCGGCGCTTGAAAAGACCACACTAACGGCTCAAGAGACTTTGCAAGAGGAAGGAGCCGCGGTCCCCGGGGCGCAGGGGGGCCCGGTGAGGCCAGGCTGGGTGTGGGCACAGCCGGCGCGGCGAGGGCTCGCCTTGTGACTTCAGCCGCCCCCCCTCCCCCGCCCATCCCCCTCCAGCAAATTCTACAACCTTCTGCGGCCGCACCAGGTGCCAGCCAGATGCCTCCGGTTCTGAAACGCCACGCGGTCCCTGAGGCGTGACAAGCGTCTCGCTCGTGCGGGCGGGCGGGCATGGGAATTTTCTTATCTGTGTTGATGTATTTCTAAGAGGCATGAAAACTCTCGAATCTTCTCTGCTCTGCCTTTGGAGAAAACGCGGCCCCTTTCAACTATGAAAAAAGGAGTCAACCTTTTGGAAAAAACAGACACAGGGAGGATCGTGTTTCACTGAGTAAATTGACGAAAGGTCAAAAAGCTTGATCTTTACCACTGATGCACTTTGTCTGAAAGCTGAGCCGCCGTTTAAATATTTATGGGCAAGCGCTGTAAGGGCCCCTTGCGGTCGCCTAGTCCAATAGGGGCCAGGCTGCGACCATCTGACAGGAAGGAACCCAGTTCACCTCCCGGGAGGGTCTGTGCAGGGAGAGGCCCGCGTCCCCGCTTGGGAGGGTCCCTCACGGGCACCCTGAGCTCGCGGCTTCCCACAGGAGGGAAGAGCATCGTGGATAGGAGGGAACATCACGACATTCTCCGCTCTGTCCGCTGGGACACCAGAAGCAGCGAGGCCCCAGCCACTGTGCTCACACCCAGCACCCAGGTCTTGGCGGCTAAACGTCGTTCTCCACCAGAGGAAACGAGGGTCTGTCACGAAGTGGCTAATTCTGGGACCGGGACAGGGAAAGTACCAGATGAGCCTCGAGCATCGTATTAGCCCAGAACTCAGAGCCTCACGGAGCGCCTGGACCTGGAGAGAGGCCCCCTCAGCCCTTTCCTCTGGGCGTTGAAATCCGTGACGGGAATACGTCTAACGGCTGAACAAAGCAACAGTCTATTAATTGATACTAACAAAAGTAAATATAAATATAAATATATAAATGGGGAGAAAGAGGAAAGCTTTTCCTCGAGGAGAAAAACCAAGAACGATGGAAGGACTCACACAGAAATCGCCACGTTGTAACTGTCGTAAGAGTACTTGATACAAATAACAGCAATCGAGGCTACAACCTGGCGGAGCTTGATGCGAAACAGCTATTTCCTGCCACGTGGCCTCTGTGGACCTCCCCACAAGCTACTTGCCCATCACAAAGGGGACCTTGGCGATCTTACTGCAAAGAACTCGGTGGCGACCCCTCAGCCAAGTGACCCGTGCACACGCGTCCTCCACGATGGGACAAACCCGCGGCCTGTGTTCGCGAGGACTGGCGCCCCAGGAGGCAACGTCACCCGAACGTCATTCCTGCCAGGACGCAAAACCTGAATGCGATTGCATCGGGGCTAAATTTCCTGAGCTTGAACCCACGAACCGTGAGCTCATGACCCGAGCCCAAGTCGGACGCTTAACCGACCGAGCCACCCAGGCGTCCCTATACTAGAGGCTTTAAAACAAACAGAAGTGAGGGCTCGGCAGGAGCATCTGGACGGGAGGTCCTGCCATGGGGCTCCCGCGTCCGTCCCCACTGGCCGCAGGGCACTGCTGGCCACAAGCATCCCGCTCTTTCGTTGTCCTCACGTTCCAAGAGGCAGGACTTTTGTAAGAAGAGTTTGGATCTAAGATCCCAGAATATCGATCACACCCCATTGGCCCATCTCTGTTTCCCTGGTGCCTGCCTGGGCTCAGCCTGAGGCCTGCAGGGAAGAGGAAGGTCCCTGCATCAGGGACAGAGCCCCCCCCCCCCCCACACACACACTGGTTATCAGATGAAGGGGGAGGGAAGAAGGGAGAAGGGAAGGAGGGGGAGGGAAGAGGGAGGGGAGGGAGAGGAAAGGGAGGGAAAGGAAGGGGAAGGAGGGAGGAGGGAAAAGGAGAGATGGGGAGGGAGAGGGAGGAAGGGGGGGAGAGAAGGAAGAAGGAGGAAGGAGGAAGGGAGGGAGAGGGAGGGGAGGGAGGGAGGAGGGAGAAGGAGGGGAGGGCCAGGAAGGGGAGAGGGGAGGGAGCAAGGGGGAGGAGAGGAGGAGGGAGAAGGGAGGGGGAGCTTCCACAGGGTCTGTTTCCCACTAGTTTCACCCCACAGACCGCGTGTGGGGAGCCGCCCCGTGGCGCCCCGACCTCCAGACCTGCGGCGAGGAGGCTGTGTCTCCGACAGAGGGCCATCTGGGATTCGAACCCACCCAGCACACAAGGCAGAGACGGAGACGGGAAGACGGCCTCGCGGCTCTTCTCGCGGTGGCCAGGAGGGACGCGAGTGGGCGGAGACAATGGGGAGGACCACCCTCCGCAGGGAAGGGCCCAGAGCCTGGCGCGGAGCTGAGAGGCGGCCCGTCTGGAGCGAGACAGCAGCCTGGGCCGAGGCCGGGGATCCGGGCTGACCGGCGCGTGGGCCGCAGAACGCGCACAGCAAGCGCGGGCAGATGGTCCCGACCCGGTGTGACACCCGAGACGCTGGGCTGGACGTCAGCGGGTGGGATCCGAGGGCACACGCGTCGGGAGTGCCGGCAGTCTTTCCCGGGGCCCTGTGGTCAGAGTAACGAGGGATTCGGATTCGCGGACCGCGACCACCATCCGGAAGTAGCAAGTGGTTCTTCAGACACCTGCTCCCGGACCTGCCGGCTGGAAAGCTGGCCCTCAGATACGCGTATCTGCGTCCTGATCCACGGAATAACCGCGAACGTGATGCTGTTTGGGGAAAGGTCTTGGCAGATACTTGGGGTTCTTGAGACGACATCACGTCGAATTACCCAGGTGAACCCTACCTCTAATGACTGCCGTCCCTGGGACGGACACACAGACAGAGGAGGAGGGGACTCGTTGCAGGGACGTGGCCACGAGTCCAGAAGCTGGGGGTGGCTGGGAACGGTCTCCCGAGAGCCTCCGAAAGGAGGCCTGTCCTCCCGGCACCGTGATCGAAGGCCACAGACGCCTGCCCAGGTTTTCAGACGGCCGGCTCTCCACCAATGCCGGCTCAGCTCAGTGTCACCTGTGGCCTGCCCCCCTGGGGGCCTTCCTCCCACACCTGCCTCCACTGAAGAGGCTACAAAGGATCACTGGCCTCGGATCTGCCCACCAGCTCATAAGAAGAGGTCTGTTGAGGGAGCTTTTATGACAGCTTTTACCTCCCGGACAGGAGAGCTACAAGGTGCTGGTGCCATTTTTCCCAGCGTGAGCACAAATGTGGTGGCTGGAGCCACAACCACCATTTTGTGACCTGGAGGGGGAAAAAAAAAAAAACCCCAAGAGAATGACAGAGACCCCAGCCCTGAATCACTGCCAGTAGCTCCCTACTTTCGGGCTTCTTGATGAAAAATGAACACCCCCCCACCTCCACCCATTTATTTAAGCCACGGCAAGTCACATTTTCTTACTTTTACATGATGTAATTCCCAGCTGATACATTTCCTCACCAAAGAGGACTTCCAAAACACTCCGATAACGTTGTGCCCTCCAGACTCCAGACATCTCTACCGCGTTACCTTCACTCATTCCCCTTGGTGCGTGAACTAAAGTTACATTGTTAACTTACTATCTGCGATCCCCGCCCCCCCCCCCCCACCACTGGAATATAGGTTCCCTGAGGACAAGGACATCCTCCCTCCTATTCACCACCTTGTCCCCAATGCCTAGACCAGCCCATGGAAAAGAACACACTCAATGAGGATTTGTTTGATATTCACCTCAGCACCATTGAAATTTGAGGCTGGGTAATTGCCTGTTGCTCGGGGCTACCGTGTGCACTGCAGGACCCTTGTCAGCAACACTGGCCTCTACCAACTAAATGCCCGCAGCAGGCCTTCCCCAGTGACAGCCAGCGCCCCCTGGTGGCAAACCACCTGGTTGAGAACGGCGGGCTTGCCAAACACATGGTTGGATGGATGGATGGATGGATGGATGGAAAGATGGATGGATGGATGGAAAGATGGATGGAAAGATGGATGGATGGATGGATAGATGGATGGATGGATGGATGGATGGATGGAAAGATGGATGGAAAGATGGATGGATGGATGGATGGATGGATGGTTGGATGGATGAATGGAAAGATGGATGGATGGATGGTTGGATGGATGGATGGAAAGATGGATGGATGGATGGATGGATGGATGGAAAGGTGGATGGATGGAAAGATGGAAGGAAGGAGGATGGAGGGAGGGAGGGATGATAAGTGGGTGGGTGGACGGATGAGTGGATGGATGGATGGATGGATGGATGGATGGATGGAAAGATGGATGGATGGATGGATGGATGGATGGATGGATGGATGGAAAGATGGATGGATGGATGGATGGAAAGATGGATGGATGGATGGATGGATGGAAAGATGGATGGATGGATGGAAAGATTGAGGGAAGGAAGGAGGAGGGAGGGATGATAAGTGGGTGGGTGGAGGGATGATAAGTGGGTGGGTGGATGGATGGATGCCCCTCTTCTAAGTGCACATAGTGATGACCTCATTCTGAGAGATGATGACAGAGAATCTCAAGAGAAAATGCCACTAAGGAGACAGCCACTTATTGTCAAGTGCATCTGATGAGAAACAACCATCGGGCCAGCGTCTGTGTTCGCTTGCCCTGGCACATAATTTGGGACGTGACATGACGCGGCCTCAGGCTGGAAGACGGTCGCGTTTTCAGATCCTGCACGTCCAATGGGATTTCCACAGCTGCTCGCTCAGAACCGGTCTCCACCTCTCCGTCCACGCTCCGAGGGTGCTGAGACAACTTCAGTCGGAGCCCCAGATCCCGCACTAAGGCCACGACGCTCCGGTCCCCAGGAAATTTCCACCGAGGGAGACGGAAATAAACACGCACCCTCAGCCAGGCCCGACTCCCGCAGCACGACTCATTAAACCAATTACATCACTTGCCTGGCAGGATTATTTATGGAAATAGGAAATCATGTCCTATCAGCTAAACACCGTCTCCGAACCGGCGGGTGAGCTGAGTTCATGGTCACACGGTTTGGGCAGACTGAAGCATCTCTGGCTTCTGCCAGCTCCCTCAGGTCTGTCCAGCACGCCACACATCCCCTCACGGTCTCGCCATACCTCCTTTTCCAGGCCGGGAAGGGAAGCCAAGGGGGCTTCCACAGCTCGGCTAAGTCACCAAATGAGTGATTTAACAAAAACGTGAGAGTTTCACGGCAAATCCTATGCCGGGTCAAAAACACAGAGGCCAGCATGGCGGGCCAGGAGCGAAGATGAACAAAGCAGGAAGGGGAGGCTGTGGAGAACCGAAGAGAGGACAGCCGGCCGTCAGTGCAGAGTGACTATGACCACACAGAAGCAGAGCTGGTGGTGCGAGAACCTCTGATTTCTTTCAAGAAGACTGCCAGAAAGCTGGAATATTATGGGAAATTTGTGCACTTTTGCTTTTAAACGCTGGTGACGAACTCAAAACCGAAAACACATGTTTGCAGACCTTATCAGGGCGTTTAGACCAACACGTTGTGACCTTCACCCTGTTTCTCCCTGCACTCCTACATTCCTCAAGAGTGTCTTCCAGGGACTGTCTGCTTCTCACCTAGGGATGTGTTCCGCCCTCAGGAAAACAAGGAAGTCCCCCAAGGAAAGGACAGCCTGTGTTAGAAAAGGAACACGAGATTCCCGAGAGGCACGGCTCCCACTTGGGAATCTGAGAACCAGTGCCTGTTCCGATCTTCACGGGGGGACACGGTTTGGGCCAAACTGCTAGCACATCCACAGAACGACTCCCTGTGCGGGTTCCCAGCAAACGCAGGGACTGTTCTCGGCGGAGGGGCTGGGTATCAGCCTGGCAGGCCATCTGGGTGCCACCCGCCTCCCCGGTCCTGTGTCCGGGGCTGGCCGGCCAGTTCTGCAGAAGGTGCCACCCCCTTGACCTGGAGCAGGCGCCCCTCCTTCTGTCTTAGGCACGAACAGCCCAGAAGCCCACTCGGGGGAGCCCTCAACATGCGATCGGCACCCCAAAACCCAACGCCAAGCAAAGCGAGGACGCGGGCCATCACTCTCACTGCGCTACATTCCCGAACGGTTCACCTGTCCTCTGACCTGCAGGGGCAAAGCGTGGGGGCCACACGGGGGCGGGGAGGGCAGGGCAACACCCCTGCAGGCCGGGGCATCCCGCTCTAAGCCGCAGGCCGGGTTAGACAGAATGGGGGTGGTGTCTCCCCCCGAGCCACCAGACCCGCCCCCAACGTGTATTTGCTGTCATTGCTCCAGGGGTCTTTTTTTAATTAGGGCAAAACACACACGACGTGGAAGCGACCACCTGAACCATTTCAGTGCGTGTCACGTGGCTCACGCTGCTTGGCGGGCGTCACCGCTGTCCAGTCCCGCGTGCACCGGCCTGACAGACCCCCTCCCCCCCCCCCCCCCCTCAGCCCCCACAATCACCAATCTGCTTCCGGCCTCTAAGGACTCGCCCCCCTGGGCTCTTCACCCACCACGTGGCCTTTGGCGTCTGGCGTCTCTCACTGAGCGCATTTTCGAGGCTCACCCGCGTGGGGGCAGAGCTTTGTTGCTCTTTGTGGCTGAACACGGTCCACACTGCAGGAAGGAACACGCTTCGTGCCCTCGGTCGGGCACGGACGGGCACCTGGTGGGCTTTGTGCTCACAACCCTGTCTGGTTCCCCCCCGTGGCTCGACCCTGTTACACGCATTTCATAGATGCCGCAGACACGGAGCAAAGTTCCGAGGGACCAGAACGGCGGCCTGAAGACCGACCACACAGGGCGGAGCCCAGGCGTCCCTGAAACCCCACCCGGTCGGCCCCCAAACAGCCGTCGAAAGGAGACAGCGGGTCCCGCCCCGTTCTCAGCTCCGTGGCACCCGTTCCGCTGCCGTAGCCTCGGTCAGCCGGGCCTCGGAGCAGAAAGGCCGGGCTGCTCTGGACTCCCCACTCGCCTGCCACCAGCCCTGACCGTGTCAGAGGCTCCCTGCCCCCCGTGCCACGCCGCCCGCCACGGCCCTGACCAGGACGTCCCCGTGCTCTCTGGGTGTGCCCTCTGCAGTGACAGCCCTGGGGTCCCCGCTCCTCCCCCCGCCCTGAGCCCTGGACGCCTCCATCGGACGCTCCCGAAGGCCCCCCCGGAGACCTATGTCTGTTCGGCCGCACGGCACAGACAACCGGGCCTCAGAGAGGCGAGAAGAGCCACCAGACCCGCTGATCTGGGGGAGCAAACTGCTGCTCGGCCGCCCGTCAGGCCTGCCCCCTTCCCCCCACCCTCCCGCTGGGCCTGCAGACCGCCCCCCCTCCCCCGGGAACAGGCCGGCCTCCGGAGAAAACCCTGTCCGGTGTGCTATCCGGCCTTCCAGCCCACGGCCCCATGCCACGTCCTCCCAGCCTCGTGCAGCCCTCCCTGGAAAGCAAACACCGCTCTGCCCTCCTCTGGGACACCTGCACCTCGACCCAGCGCCCCCCTGCTGGCCCCCCGGCAGGAGTCCTGTCCAGCAAAGACCCTCCTTCAAGGCCCAGACTTGTTTCCCACTTGACATGTGTTGCAAACTCGTGCGACCGGGGATCAGGGTGTTAGGAAGCGTCTCGGCCTCCCTTTGTCCTTTGCCGAGGGGACGGCACACGCCCCACCCCTCTCCCACGGCTACGCGGAGCCCAGAACCCCGCGAACACCCTGCCCACAGAACCCAAGAGGCCACCACACCTCCGGGCCACACGAGAAGGAAACTCAAACGAGGAAGGGGGACGTCGGAGCCACGCGGCTCTGCTGGACCTGACGGGTGGCAGTCGGGGCCGCCGACGGTTACACATTTAAATCACTGCCGAGGTTAAATGAGACGGCTGTGCCAAGAGAGGGGCTCCATCTGCCAAGACGAGGATTTGATGATGAAGCAAATCACTGGTGCAGCCGCGCTGGGCCCGGGGCCCACGGGCGCCCGCGGCCAGGCGTTTAGCGGGCCGGCTTGCACGGCAGCGGGGGGCGGAGAGGCGCTGTCGGGGCCCGGCCGCCACTTCCAGAACCACCCGCGGCCCGAGTGCACCTGCCAGCTGGCTGGACGCCACGTGAGGGGCCGGGGACCAGATGGCTGCACGAGCTCTGGGAGCAGAAACGGGAGAGGACGGGGGCACCCAGAGGGACCCTGACAGGCAGAGGGGCGCCGGGGGCCAGCGCCAGCCCCCCTGCGGCACAGAACACGCGCACGCCCGCTCCAAAGCGTCTGCAGCCTGGACGCTGTCCCCACTGGAGACCAGTTTCCAGACGAAATCCTCATGCAGAGAGGACACGTCTTCTTCGCGGTGAATCTTCTAGCCTTCGGAAAGAGAACACATTGTTGCGGTCTCTTTCAGGTTATTGAATAACACGTGCTGTCTCCGCACGGTTCAGTCTGCAGTGGTTTGTTCACAAACTAGAGGAACGTTAAGGGGACGGACTTCCATGTGGCTCCACGGTGTTCGTTTGACCCGTTTACTTCTTTCTCGGAAGCTCCCGGGTGACCCGGGCAAACGGGTCAGGCGTCCAGACGCCCTTTACCCACATTCGCTGGTGGACGTCGTGCGGGCCTTCGCCAACAGGGTGTGCACACGGCCTGCTTTGATTCACTGATACAAGCCTTCCTCGAACCTCCAGTTAAGCGTCGGGCCTGGGGGGCTCAGGGGTTGAGGAGTCCAGCAATGAGGCCCCGAATGCGAATCCAGGGGTGAATGAAAACAGCCCTCAAAGTAAAATGCGATGCTGGAAAATCATCGCCGTGAGACCCAGTGAGAAGAGCCCAAGGACCCGAATGACCCCAGCCGACGGGTCAGGTCAGCTGCCAGACGTGACCCACGCTGAGGGGAGGAGGGACGCCCTGTGGAGTCAGGCATCGGACGAAACCAGGCCCACCTCCATCAGGCTTTGCTTCTGTTCCAGGCACTGTTCCCAGCTCCCAACTTGGACCACGACGTGACTCCCCCAGGTCTCCTACGGCAGACCCCTCCGCCTCCTCCTCCCCCCAGACTTGGCGGGTCCTCCTGGCAGCAGGCTCACGGTCCCGCCAGATCTCACAGCGGCCTTCCATCCACGGCCTCCCCTCCCCCCCCCCCCCCCCCCCGCCTCTCTCCACCACACTTTCCAGCTTCCCTTCCAACACACTGCTTGCTCCAGATACCAGGGGGCAGACGGAACATTCTAGAGCACTCGGGAGCTCTCACAGCACTCCCCCCCACTGCCCCACTCTCTGTCCAAGCGCTGTTCCCCAGACCTAAGGGACCCCGCCAAGCCCCTGGAGTCACCCCCAGACATCCCTGTGTTCACAGTGGCCCCCTCGCACAGGGCATAGCGGCAGGTGCTCAGGACAGACCCAGTGAATGCACAAATGCACGCTTCCCCGACAGTGTGCACATGACTCGGGGAACTCGCTTCCAAATGGGACTCACGCTCGCCTCCTGAGCGACCACCCCTCGGGGTCCCTGACTTGGAGAGGCTGTAAAGGAAGCTGAGAAGGCCTTTCCGGTCACCCAGGAAACGTGACCGGAGGCAGGTGGCCCACAAAGGCAGGGGCAAAGAGCACCCCACATTCTAGACAAAGACCCCAAAACGGGGCTCAGACAAGCACAGAACCACCCTGCTGCCCACAGACACCAGCCTTTCCCCAAACCCCGATTCCGGCTGCTTCCTTGGTCAGTCTCGGCGTCTTGAGTCGACTCAAAACGTCAACACACGCGGTACGCAGGCCCGTGAGACCCAGACAGACAAGGGTTCCGTGAGCCAGAGCGTGTGCAGGGCACGTGGCCATTTTCCCGGCTCTCCCACGTTTGGAAGCGTGCTGGTTCCCGACTCGGTGATGGGCTGTGACCTAGTTTGAAAAGCCCTGGGGCCCCTGCTCCTCACTCGAGAACCAAGTCCCTCCAGCCACGTCCCTGCCACCTGACACAGCCCCAGCAGACCCAGGGGCTTCCGAGAGGAGCACACGAGGCGACAGACACACCGGGGCCAGAGCAGTGTGGGGCGTGTGGGGGGTGTAACAAAGTCACCCCGACCTCTCACGGCACCTGACACAGAAGAAGCAGGGGCCGCGGGAGAAGAGGAAGAAGCAGCAGGACCCAGAGGGGCCCACAGGGGCGTGAGCAAAGCAGGTGGACGTGTGGTACCACCGAGGCTGGCTCGGGGCGGGGGGGATGGGGGTCCACCGTCCAGCGATTCGAGGTTGAAACCCAGGTGCTGATGGATTCAGGGACCACAGGACCCAACAGAGCCCATCAATCAGCCCGTCTCTGTGCCCCAGGGGGGCTCAGCAGAGAGGCCGCGTAAGCTTCCCACGCCTCGTAACGAAGGACCGTGGACGCTCCACAGCCAGTGAGCAGTCCTGGAGGCCAGACGTCTGGTCCGGGCGGCTCACCGGGTTCCCGGCCCCAAGTCCTCGGTGCAGGTGCGCGACGCCTCCCGTCAGGGCCTCATCGCCATCAACGCCCGGGTTCCGGGGAGCAGACGTGGGGTCTCACTGGGGCACGTTTGGAACCCTGCCGACTGGAAGCCTGACAGACCGGGGCTCCGGGGCTGGCGGCCGTTCTGCCACCAGGGGCGGGAAGGAGACTCTTCCTTCTGGCGCCCCTGGGGGTGCTAGACACCCTCCCCTCCCAGATTTCTCCATGGCTCCAGCCCACCCCTCCCCTCCCCTTTCCGCTCACTCTGGTCTGGGAAGGAAGGGCTCTCCGTCCCCTTGCGGTCACCCACCCTGAGCGAGATGACTGGACCGGTACCGTGTTCCAGGCTGGTGCCGGGGGCTCCGCCATCCAGAAGCCTCGAGGGCTGAGTGTTCCTTTGGCCAGGATGCGGCTCACACATCGGGGGCAGAGGCTGGACGCCCCAGCGGGGACTCCCAGAGCCATCAGCGGTGCATGGAGCTGTGCAAGCGGCCGTGGGCAGGTCTCCCTTGTGGCACAGACCACGTGCAGACAGGTGGGGCGTCAGCACCCTTCCGTCTGTCCCCCCTCCCACCCTTCCTAAGAGGCCGGGGGAGGGGACTTGCCAGCAGGCCTGGTTGGCCTGAGAAGCTGGTCCTCGTTCAGGCCCACGCAGCCCTCGAGACACAAAAGCAGCTTGGCAAGCACGTGGAGAGCCCGCACACCCAGCTCGGACGTGGTAGAGAATCACTCTTTGGTAAACACCGGCTGGAAACTGAAGGGTGGCTCCTTCTCCGTGCCCCCCGCCCCCTCGCTGCATCCGGAACGTCGCAGGGAGCCCGGAAAGCTTTCCTGCAGACAGATGTGGAGGTTCGCAGCTACCTGGGAGATGCGGTCAGTGGCGGCCTGGAGGGCTCCGGGCACGAAACGGGGAGCGTCCTGTCGGCAGTGGTCAGAACAGACAGAGGCCGCCACGCCTCCCCCCACACGCCCACCCGTGAGCAGGCAGACGGGGAGGCTGCGGCCCCGGGCTCCCTCCTGCCCCTGGAGTGACGCCCTGTGGGCGCGGGTAGAGGAGACCAGCACTAGACAGATGGCCTCGAGGGGCGGGTGGGAAGGTGTACAGTCTGGCCGGGTCGGTCGGGCCCCCGGGGGTCCCCCAGGCCCAGCTCGCGCCTGCGGCCTAGCCCCCTCCTCACGCGCCCCGTCTCTGAGCCCCTCCTGCCTGCCTCCCTCTCCGGCCGCCTGTCTGTAACCAGGGCCTCTCAGCTGCAGCCAAACAGGAAGAAGGATTTGATGAGTCCTTCGTTCTCCTTTTATGTGTGAAATTGTGACGAAAAACTGCTTTAAAGGCACCTGCCCTGCCGCACCAAGACCCTGGCAGTCTCCCTCGGGGTGAGGGAGGTGCCCGACGCCCGACCCGGCCACCGTCCACGTCGCCCCAGCGCTGCGACGCGTGGGATTCCGGAAAAGAGTCGACCGAACTTCAAAGCCCGGTGCGTGGGATTAGTTCAGGGCTCCACACCCGTTTGTAAATAAAACAGAACCGAATGGAACCGAATGGAAGGGAATGGAAGGGAATGGAAGGGAATGGAAGGGAATGGAAGGGAATGGCGTCCTAGGATGACAAAGACCACACACTTACAGCAAGCGAGGAACTATCCTCTGCTTCACACGCAGGGTCCCTGAGAGTGAAGGTCACTCCGTGGGCAGGCACCTAAGACCTGATTGGAACCCGGAACCGTGTCCCGGGGCCCCCAGGCTCACCGCCACACGTACACCACAGCGCTTCTCAGAACCCGGCCCCTGCCTGCCCCTCCTGCCTGTCAGCTCCCAGCGACAGGCCGCGCACTCTGGCGGGCAGCAGTCACACCGCAATGTGATTAAAGGACTGGTCTAATGAACGAACGAAGAAAATGTGAAGAAAAGTGCAAAGTGATCTCAGTTCAATCTCCGCTTTTCTCTGGCAGCTTCAATCCTGAAACAGCGAGCAATCACAGAGCTCGGGTCCTGAGGGGACGCACATAATGATGCCTTTACATCCCCACCCAAGGCAGCAGTTTGCAGATGAAGTCACGTGAGATCAGTTTATTTACTTCAATGTTTATTTATTTTTGCCACGGAGAGAGTGCAAGCAGGGGAGGGGCAGAGAGAGAGAGAGGGAGACACAGAATGTGAAGCAGGCTCCAGGCTCTGAGCTGTCAGCACAGTGCCCGACGCGGGGCTCGAACCCAGGAACCGTAAGATCATGACCTGAGCTGAAGTCGGACGCTTAACCGACTGAGCCACCCAGGTGCCCCTGAATCACAGTTTTTTTTAAATGCAGATCCTGGAACTTTCTTTGTAAAGATAAACAATTTGGGGGCACCTGGGTGCTTCAGTCGGTTGAGCGTCCGACTTCAGCTCAGGGCACGATCTTACGGCTCATGAGTTCGAGCCCCACGTGGGGCTCTGTGCTGACAGCTCGGAACCTGGAGCCTGCTTCCGATTCCGTGTCTCCCTCTCTCTCTGCCCCTCCCCTGCTTGCGCTCTGTCTCTCTCTCAAAAATAAAATAAAACATTAAAAAAAATTTAAAGGCAGACAATTGGGAAAAGTCTGAGTGTGCACACGTGTGTGTATATACACAACCATGTGCACGTGGACACACACATACATAATGCGGATGCGTTTTGCACGTGTGTGCGCGTGCGCGTGTGCGCATATATGTGCGTGGACACACTTGCACACGTGCACATACACACACTAATTCTGGGAGAATGACAAGTTGTGACAGGGAGAGTCGACCAGAAAACCTACTTATCACAGGTGGCTCCCTTTAGACACACGGGGACCCTCTCCACCTCGGCGCCATAAAAGGCAAGGGGAGGACAGGTCTGAGGCTCTGGTCACAGCATTTGGTGGCCAAGTCCAGCCCCTTAAAGCAGCAGGACCCAAATCAGTAATTCATTTGTTTTTTCAAGGTCCTTGGGCCAAATAACAGCACATCTTTCAACAACGGATCCTCGAGCCCAGTGGGCAAGACAGGCTACAGCCAACCGCGTGACCTTAAAATAGAAGGGAGACAGAGCTGTCCCCACATGCGCCCTGTCCTGTCAGCTCTCCTTTCCCAGCCACGGAAAGGAGACGTGCCGTGCACATCCCTGGCCCCGTGAGATGCACATTTGACCCTCACCCGTGTCCTTGAAGGGGGTCAGAAGCTCTAGGATACAGCATCGCAGGCAAAGGGCCCCCACAAAACGTCACACGGGCTTCGAGAGGTCTGGAGACAACGCTGCTCTGTTGGGGCTGCAGCCGATAAGCCGGTGCAAGGAAGGTCTATGATCCCAGTGCCCAGAACGACTCTTCCCAAGAGAGGAAGGCGCCGGCTGATGGTCCGCATTATAGCCGGCAGGACCCGACCTACAGAGAGCTCTCTGCAGTGTGCTTTGGGGTAAAATCCAAAGCCGCCACGAGCACAACCGACAACGAGATAAGCACGCACAGGGTGCGGGAGCGGGGGCAGGAAACGGTAGGAATGGGGCGTGAGAGAGAGACAGACAGACACAGAGCGCGAGGACCCCCTTCCTTCCACGGAACCCGTCTTCGACTGTTCGTCTCCTCCAGCAAGAAGCACCACGTGTCAGTCAACGGGGAAGACTGTGCAACCAGATGGCCTAGACTCGAACTCGGACCCCCGGTTACACACCGTGCGACTGTGGACCAGTTACATAAATTCTCGGCACCTCGACTTCCTCCGTCCGTTCCATCCACACTGTCAGAATTAATAACGGGACTTTGTGGGACTTCAGTAAAATCAAGAACTCAAAGAGCTTAGGAAGGACCAGGCTCCTTCCGGGTCGAGAGCATCGTGACCACACGCTTCCCCTCTTCCCCGGGGCCGGGAGGCTGGCATTGGGTTTCCCGCTGTAAAACGCTGCTGTGCTTCTGGAATCCACTCTAATAGGATCTTCCGTAATGCTTACGGGTCACTGGGTCACCACGGTGGGTCCCGGCTGCACCGTCTGCCCAGAAGCCTGAAATCACTGTCACGGGTACCAAGGCGTCCAACTCGGTGCCACCCACCGGGAATACAGCGCTCACCCCCCTTCGTCTGCCTTCTGCAACGGCCATTATCACCCGCGGGCGCCCCTCGCTGCCCCGTACGTGTTCGGGTCACCCTCCACTTATAACACAGGCCGCTCGGGAATCCTTAAGTCACTAATGAGAAAATCACGCTTAACACTGGGGCTTGAAAAGTGCCCTGAGGATTGAGGCAGGAAAGGCCTTTCTAAGTGATCGTGGTTTTATACACGGAGCGGACATTCCCTTTGCCGTGTGGCACCCTCTCCTCCAGCCGGCCCCCCCTCGGTCCCTGTGGTCTGGGGAGGGCGGACCCCCGCCCGCTGAGCCGGCCTGGGGTCTGCAGCCGGGCTCCGTGCAGGGCTGAGTCAGATCCCTGTGTAATCGGGATCTGAAGAGCATTAGCCCCCACGTGACCTGCTCCCCTCCCGCCCGGTGCCCACACACAAGCTGCTGCCTGCTGCCTGCTCGGGGCTCAGTGTTTGCCTGCATCCCGATAAGGCTCGGCCGTTCAATGGGTGCTTTTAAGCGGCTTCCCGGGGTGGGGGGAGAAGGAAAGAAAACGGCACCCACGACTGGCAGCCGAGGACTGCAGAGTGGGCGGCAGGGAAAGAGGTCCGGATGCAGGAGGGGAAGCGACCCAAATCCCACGGTGACTCCTCACGTGGTACAGAGGCCTGGGCCCCTCTCAACCTCCCACCCTCAGGAGGAGGAGGACGGGGTCCCTCTGCTACACACTGGGCAGGTCCCCAGCTCCCAGCCCCCGCAACATCTCCCCTCTATGCCCAAAGTGCTCCTGCTCTGTGCCCTGGCTTCAAGCAGGGGAGGGGGACACAGCTCACAGCCACACGGCCACACGGATGCTTCCTGCAGTGGGACCACAGGAGGGGAGCAGAGGGGCCGGGAGGCGGAGGTGGGGTGGAAGGGCCCCTGCAGGCTCCTGATCAGGCCGGCCCCCCTTCCCCCCAGGCTTTCAGAAAGGCTGAGCCCCAGCCTCCTGCTTGAAAATACAAACAAAGGTACCCGCAAATAGCAGTTTTGAAACCCAGAAGAAACCTGCCATGTGGCGCTTTCCATTTTCTGAAGTGCTTCCTGGAAGAATTCCCTGGGTTAAGTCTGAGGAATCCACCCACCTGCCTCCGCCCTCAGCTCCCGACAGGCCTGGGGGTGCAGCCCGGGGGGGGGGGGGGCGGGGCTAGGATTCCCAAAGTGGGGGTTCAACCACGTGGTTCAAATCCCAGCTTGGCCACCGTCTGGCTGCGTGACTCCAGGATAGTTACTTGGCCGCTCTGTGTCCCAGCCCTTCGTCTACGCAGTAGAGATAACAGAAAAGCCTCCTGTGTGAGTTCCTGGGGCTGCGGCCACGGACTATAGCAGACTCAGTGGCTTAAAACCACAGAAATTCATTCTCTCACCGATCTGGAGGCCAGAAGTCTGAAATCAAGGTCTTGGGGGCTTACGGGAGGATCCTTCCTGCTTCTTTGCACGTTCTGGCCCTCCAGGCACTCCTTGGCTTGTGGCCACATCACTGCATCTGTCCTCAAGGTCATGTGGTCTCCTCCCCTGGGCGGCTGTGTATCTCAAAGCTCCGTCTGCCCTCTCTTATAAACGTGTGGCAGCAGCCAGGGCCGCCCGCCCCGAGACGATCCAGGATAACAACCTCTCTTTCTCAAAGATATTTGACTTAACCACATCCACCGCTGCACAGGCGATACCCGCTCTTTTCTCGCAGAAGGTAACAGTCCCAGAGCCAGGGATCGGGACACGGACACACCTTGGGGGCCTCATCCAGCCGCTTCCGGCCGCTTTAATGGGGGAGATGCAGCCAGGAGCCAGAAGCCGGCACAACGCCCTCGGCGCTCGGTGAGAGCTGCAGGCCCCTGTCCTCCGGCAGAGCGTGGGCTGTTACCGTCACTGTGATCGTCGTCTGTTATTAATATTCAGGGTGAATTAAAGAGCATTAACTCAGACAGTGAGAAATGACTGTCATTTCCATTCTCCTCCGAGAGCTCCTCCGGGAGGAAGCTCAGGCAGGTGCCAGGGTGTCCCCACACCTCCTGGGTGCTCACTCACCACCACCACCCCCCGCCCCCGCCCCGCCGGTTGTGAGAAGAGGCCGGGCCCCAGGACGCACCGGCAGGTGCAAGCAGGAGGGAGGCTAGAGATGGTTAGATCCACCATACCCCTTTTCAGGCTGACGTCACCTAAGATGATAAAGGGGTCCGTTTACGGTCATCTCATAAGCTTCTATTTATTTTTAGCTTTTATTTTAAACTTTTGTTTTCTTTTCAGACATTTGTCTAAATGTCTTTTGAAAGAAAAATGAGCCCATTGAGAAAAGATATTAAGTCAGCAATCCTCTCGGCCCGGCAACGGGGGCAGAAAGGCCCCCTGAAGGTTACCAGGGAAAAGGGGGAGTGTGGGTCCAGCCGGCCCCACAAACCACCAGGGCCCGTCCGCTCAGCACACAAGGTGGGGGGGCTGCCTGCACGGAGTCCGGAAGCGCCGATGTGACAGGAAGTGACCTGGCAGAGCCCCACCCTGTTAATTTCAGATGAGGAAGAGAAGCTGGGAGTCTGGGGCAGCTGAACAGCACTTCCCAGGGCGCCGGTACTCCTGGGAAGGAAGCGGTCACAGTCTCCTACTGGGGTGTCCAAGATCGGGAGCCACAGAGCCATCCTTGGGGGAGGGGCGGCCAGGCAGGGACACTGCTGGCCGAGAGCAGCCACCCCATGGGCCAGGCCCACCCGCGAAGCAGTCGGCGCCCCCGTTAATCACCGTTCTGACTGCTCCTCGCTGATGAAAATCAACGCAGGCATTTTCTGCACGCTCCACAGTGCTGGTGGCCTCCATGCCTGCCTGCTGCCTGCCTGTCCCCGCCCTGTCCTTCTGGAATGCCACAAGCTTCCAGCCGGCTGGGCAGAGAGGGCTGCAGAGCCTGGGGCTCGCCCAGCCTGCAGAAACGTCCTGTCTTCCCTGTGGCTCGAGGCCGACACAAAGGGAGGCCTGAGCCCGGCTGCCCGGGCCTCTCATCCAGCACCAGCTCATTGCCCGCCAAGGTCTCCTCCCACCGCGGCCGCTCTCCCCCTGCACGTTTTAGGCAGTCCTGTGCTAAGAAAGGAAAAACAAATAAATTGCAGAAGCTTCTACAAAAAATCTGGGCTGCCCTGCCCAGGAGACGAAGGAAAAACCAGCTTCAAAGGGCCGTGCTCCGGGCCACTGAGACCCACGGGAATTGGTGAGTCCAGAATACAAAGCCTGATTCTGACCCGAGCTGAGCCTCGCGGAGTCCCGGCCTTTAAAGGAGCCGCCGCTCAGGTTAAGGCAACGGCTGGCATTTCATAAAGAAGCCACGCGGGAGCCAGCCACAGCGCCCCCAGGCCCCTCCCTCAGGCCGCCGGTCACAAGGACACAGCGTGGTAGCTTGGACACACAGGTCACGCCATGCACATCAAGGGGCAGTGAGACATTCTAACGTGGTGAGGGCCCTGGTGACGGGGTGGGGAGCGCGCCGCGGGGCCGGCTGAAAGCACAGACGCGGAGGACACGGAAAATACCCCCTCTGGGCGCCGGGCGAACAGAGAAGGTTCCCAAGGGAATGGGATCCCGTCACATTTGGGACTATTGCTATCACCGCCCGAACTCCGTCATCATCTCAATGGCTAGTCCGCGTGGAGTCCAATAATAATGGCGGTAATAACAGCTCACGTGTATTGAACACTCACTATATGCCAGGCCCTGTTCTAAATGGTTCATATCATTTCATTCCTTTAACCATCGAAACGCCCATCCGCGGCCTCCACGTCTGACGGAGAACAGCGTCAGAGCCGCTAAGTACCGGGTTGGTGAAAACAGCGGCCCCTTGAGGAGGACAAGATACCACTGTTGGGCTTTTTTTGTTTGTTTTTTTTGGTGTTTTTTTGAGAGAGAGACAGAGCGTGAGCAGGGGAGGGGCAGAGAGAGAGAGAGGGAGACACAGAATCCGAAGCAGCTCCAGACTCTGAGCTGTCAGCACAGAGCCCTACACGGGGCTCGAACTCACGAACCGTGAGATGGTGACCTGAGACGAAGCTAGACACCCAACCGACTGCGCCACCCAGGTGCCCCTGTTTTCCCATTTTATAGATAAGCATATGGAGGCACAGAGAGGTTAAGAAACACACCCGTGGTCACACAGACAGAAATCGCCAAGCCGAGATCAGAATAGCCAGTGTGGCTCCGACCTGGCCAAAGGCCGCCACTGAAGGCCGTTTAGAGAGGCCCGCTCCTGGATCTGGTCCATCCTGCAGATGCTGCGGGGAGAGAAGTGGGTACACGCACCTCCTCACTGGCGGGGGCCCCGTGGCTCTGGCGTGGGCTCTGCCCAAAGCTCCATGGCGAATCCTGGCTGTGTGATCAGGGCCCCTGCCTCCGCCCCCTGGGCCTCAGTCCGCCATCTGCAAGACGAGGACAGCGCCTGCCTTGTAGGGACGTTGTGGCGACTAAATGAGGGGACCGCCATGACGCGTTTAGAACAGGGCCTGACTTACGGCTACTCTTACTGGACTCCAAGCAGACTGATCATTAGTGGAATTATTAATCAATAGTGAATTATTACTGATCCACAACGCCATTACTCAGAAAACACCACTGGTCCCCAGTGTGGCATTCTGAGATGTTAACGAGGCCTCCTCCCCGCACCCCCGGGGTCCCGGGGAGGCGGACAGAATGTACGGGATCAGCTCATACATGCCCGACCTCGCCTCTGCCGGCAAAGCTGACCCCAGCCACCTGTGCCCGCCGCACACCCCACCCTCTGCCCCCCGCCCGCGCCAGGGAACAGAAATTAACTGTGCGAAATCCCGAAATGACCAGGAAAACACCAAGTAACTGAATTTGTCCTCAAGTGACAAGATTGACTTTTCTGCTCTTGAGAAAAAGCAGAGAGCGGGAACCGCTGAGCTGCAGACGATAAGGCAGCCACGGGTGGTGTAGACACGGCAGGGATCACGCACCGCCCACGTCAGTGCGCTGACCTTGCTGGCTTCCCAGACCCTGCGCCCGCCGTCCGCACACCCGTCAGGGCCTCGCCCTCCGGGGGACGCCGCCCTGGGCAGGAGCTGCGTCTGCCTGGGGGTTCCTGCACCCCCACCAGGGGCCCCCTTGAGGAAGCCACAGAGCACGTGGGGGGCCCACCCCTGCCCTGCAGGTGCAGACTGCATGAGGCGGGCCCTGGGGGCTTTCGAAAAGTCCCTGAGCTCAGGGCTCACTCAAGCCTCTTGGAGGAGGTGCCCCGGGATGGCGTGTGGGTATCCACACGCCTTAAATGAACTTATTGAGAGAGAATTCACACATCAGGCTCGGTCGGTTTAGCGTCTGACTCTTGATTTCAGCTCAGGTCATGATCTCCCGGTTCGTGAGTTCGAGCCCCAAGTCGGGCTCTGTGCTGACAGTGCGCAGCCTGCTTGGGATTCTCTCTCTCTCTCTCTCTCTCTCTCTCTCTCTCTCTCTCTCTCTCCCTTTCTCTGCCCCTCCCCACCTCTCTCTCCAAATAAATAAATAAGCGAACTTAAAAAGCACAAAGTGAAGTCTACAACGCAATGGTTTTGAGCATATTCCCAGGTACTACCACCACAGCCAAGGTCAGAACATTTCCGCCGCCTCGGAGAGAAACCTGCACCTTTCGCTACGTGCCTGCGTCCCCCCAGCTTCCCCCGCCCCAGCCCGGACGGCCGCGAAGCCACTTTCTGCCCCTGGACATTTCACATGAACGGAATCACGCAGTATGCAGCCTTTCGTGTCGGGCTCCTTCCACCAAGCGCCGTGCTCAACACGTGGCAGCCGTGACAGCGCTTCCTCCTTCCCACGCGTGGACGGACCACGGCTTGCCCACCTGCAGGCATCAGTGTTACGCAAAAGCCCCGAGAAACACTGCTGCAGACAGAGACGCGCGTTAAGTGCACACGCCTCGCCTCCCCTCCCCCCCCCCCCACTGAGCGCCCCTTCCCGGCTGCACCCCAGCCTCGTGTCCACCAGTGTGCCCCCTCCTTCCCGCCACGTCCCGAATCTGACCTCTCCTCACGATGGCCACTGCCGCCCCCTCGGCCTGGGCTGAGACCCCGCTGTCCCAGCCCCCCCGGCCCCCGGGGTCCCCCCACTCTACAGCCCAGCCCCCACCCAGCAGCCAGAGGGACCCTGCTGAACCCAGACAGGCCATGCCGCTCCCCCGGGAGCCTCCTGATTGCCCTCGTTCTTACTGAGACCTGGTCCTGCCCACCCCCCCTTCACTGCTACCCCGTCCCCTCACCGGCCTCTGCACACGAGGGCCTGCTGGCCCTTTCTCTCGGGGGGTGTATGTGGTTGGAAACCCGGCCCATCTCACCCCAGCTGCATGACCTGGGACGAGCCCCTTCATCTCTTACACGATTGTCTCATCTGAAAAATGGGTCTGAACTAGCGACAATGCCCGTGTCTCAAAGCCTCCGTGTCGTGCACGTAAAGAGTGAGGGCCCTCAGTGACGCCAACGGCAGACGGTATTGCTACATCCGTGGCTTGAAGATCCGTTTACAAAATTCTCTTGTTTATTTCTTGCCTGAGAAGTGGCCCAGAAAGGGAAGAGGGACCATACGCAGGGCCGGGGGGGCTTGGGGACTGTCCCGAGGTGACCAGTGCACTCAGCCATTGCTGGACCGAGCTGGCTATGCCTGCCCACTTCGCTCATCATTGTTCAACACCTACTACGTGCCAGCCACTTGCCAGCCCACTGAACAAATCCACGCAGGTTCCAACAGTTCATCTGGATGGGGGTGGGCAAGGAGAAATCCAGAGTGACCCCCAGTTCTCAAGCTGGGGTGTGTGGGGTGGGGGGGTGGGGCTAGGCAATCAATGCCCAGAGAATTCAGGAGGAAGGGGAGAGGTCGGAGGGGAGACGAGGCCGGCTGTCGCCGCGTCATAATTTCCGCCTGCGGCCAGCTGCAGCCTCTCCCCTGCGGCCGCTCTGTGCCCAGGGGACCCTGCTGTGAAATGCAGCCCGAGCCCCTGCCCAGCGTCCCGCCCGTGTCTCAGGCAGGAAAACAGCAGACTGGTATGGCGGCCAGACGTTGTTTGTAACCATGGGGAACAACGAGAAGGGTCACGGCTGCGGGACGGCCTCGGTCAGGGTGTTTTGCCCCCACAAAGTGCGTGTCTGCAGTTTCTCGAGGAGAAATTTTAACACCATTCAGATCCTCACGGAGAAGAATCTGGAATAAAATACCAGCATCAACAAAGGGGTCTCCGGGTGACAGGCTTATGAGCACATTGTTTTGTTATTCGTGCTTTTCTCGCACCTCCTGGCCGGCTCACAGCAAAGCGGCAAGGCTGATTCAGGACCAGAGCACAGAAAGGCTGGGGACGCGGGGCCGTGAGCGGGGGTGGGGTGGGGGGCCTGGGTGCTTGCTTCCCACCGGAGCGGGCGGCCCCACCGAGGCAGGCATCCGGAGCAGACCCTGGGCCCCAGAAAGCAGCCCAAACACAGCTTCCTGGTGCCCGGGGCGGTGGGGGGGGGGGGAGGGGGCCTTCTTGGAGGGAGGTGTCAGAAACCAGGAAGCCAACCTGTTGCCGAGCTTGCTCTCTGCAGCTCTCCCGAGGCAAACAATGCAGGCGTGCAGGGGTGTTTCTCCCGCTCCGAGGCGGGAAGTCAGTAGGAACCATGAATAACAGCGCCGTGCACACCCGCTCTGTTGAACCAACTGCAGCCGCCAATTCTAAATATTGTCATCACAGAGTACATGCTGGGTTTTGGCAACAGGAGCGGCTAATCGAAGGGAATCTCACCGAAGTCCCACCGCCAGATCTGCTAGGTTAGCCAACATCTCCAGGATCCGCGCGGAAGGCCTCCGTTCCCAGAGCAGCGGCGGCGGCAGGCGTTGGGCTGGGTGCGGGGTGGCGCGGGGCAGGGGTGGGTCGCGGGGGGGTGGCGGGAGGGAACCTCGGCCCCTCCACGGAGGGACTCCCACGGCCAGCTCCCCGAAGACAGAGTTGACAAAGGGCACCGCTGGCTGGTTTGCAGACGCTGACGCTGAGGGTCCACGGCCCCGGCCGACCCGCCTGTCCCCGTAGCACCCCGCGAGCGCCTCCAGAACCACATTCTACGGGAACCGAAGCCTCGGGGGCAACCTCCTGCCTTCGGATATTCAGGACTTTTGCCCTGGTGTCCACACAGCTGGAAGCTCAGCTCACCATTCGTGGCTCAGCCTAAACATCACCTCCTCCACGAGGCCTTCCAGGATCACCCAGTCCCAGGCTCTCATCAGGCTGTTGTAATCCTCTGCCTCTACTTCAGTGTGGCCATCTCTTCATCGTGTTATTTATTCACCTGCTTGTGGCCACACACACACACACACACAGTCATCTCCATGACAGCAAGGACCTCATGCACCTTGTTCCCTGCTCTATGCTTAGCACCTAAAAGGCTACTTAGTATTTAATAGTTCCTCAAATGTTTCTTGAATGAATAAACAAATGCACTGCCTCAGTCACTGGGCACACAGAGATAGAGACTGCCTTCCGGAAGCTTAATTCTACTGGAAGGGCTGTCAGATAAGCACACGTCTGCTTCCTGAAGGGACGAGGAGACAAGGTGCAGGCTAGTAGCCAGGACTCATGGGCGGGGAACCCACCCCGGCCTAGACACTGTGCAAAGCATCGCATTTCCTGGGCTTGTTCTTTCGGAAAAAATCTCTACCGACCACCTACTATGTGCAACGTGTCTGTGTGGAAAGACAGACGACAACAGGGTCAGCAAACAAACTTTCAGATCAAAGTCTGCACCTCCCTGATCTCCCACTTCTCCGCAGGCCACACCATCCCCGACGGCCCAGACCCCGCATAGACCCTGGGGGTCACGACACACCCCTGGCCCGTGAGGGTGAGCAAGATGAAGAGAGGACCTGGGCCCTCAGAAGTCCGGGGGAGCCCCGGCTTCTTCCACTTTACGAGGTTCCTGGTCCAGTGGAAACTTAAGAGATGTTGAAATGCAGTGTTGGAATGACATGCTCCTTTTCAGGCATCCAGGCCGCGGGTCACTACGCGTAACCCAGCAAACCCTCCTACAAGGCCACTGGTCTGTTCAAAGATAAACACGAATTGTTTTAAAGGAGAGAAGGCCCCACGCAGGCAGGGGACCCAGGCGTAAAGTCGCACGAGATTCTCGGACGTTCTTGGTGAATGAAAACGTAGGTTCCACAGGTGAGGGTTAGTGTGAGCATTTGTCCGTGTCAGGATGGCCAGACGGACCCCAGACTGTGATGGGGCCCCAGACCATGATAGGGGAGGTGCCCAGACCATGATGGAGGTGCCCAGACTATGAGGGGGGCCCCCCGTCCGTGAGGGGGGCCCCCAGACTGTGAGGAGGGCCCCCAGACCATGAGGGGGGTGCCCAGACCATCAGGGAGGCCCCCGGACCATGAAGGGGGCCCCCAGTCTGTAAGGGGGACGCCCCAGACCATGAGGGGGTCTCCAGTCCGTGAAGGGGTCCCCCAGACCATGAGGGGGACCCCACAACACCTGACAAGTATGTCTGAAGAGTCGCCTGCCCTTCACCTGGAGGCTCCCCCGTCCCCATGCTGCCTCCCACACAACCCGGCACTTAGAATTGCTGCGTCTCCTAAACCCTGGGGACACTGGAGGGGACAGCGGAGGAGGGTGGGTCTCCGGGGTCTGGAGAACATTTCCAGTGACGGCAGAGCACCACACGATGCCGAGCGTTGGCGAGAACGTGGGGAGAGTCTGGCACGACGGGAGGAACGTGCCCAAACAGAGCAGACACGTCCCCTCGCCCTGCCGTCCGCTTCTGAGACGCATCGGGACGATTCCCACACAGGACCGCAGGGGACACACGCACCCGGGCTCGGCCGCAGCCTCGGTCGTGGAGCACGGCTCTGTGGCCACCGCGGGTGCCCTCACTGGGGCTCGGCGGGCAAATGGTGGCCATGAGCACCATGGGACTCGTGGGGCACCTGGACGTCACCCATCGGGAATGCGGTGATGTGGATGGAGAAACAGGGAACTCAGATCAAGGTCTAGGGCACTTGGATTTGTGAGCCTCAGAACACCTCCAAGCACAACAGCCTCGAGTGGTCCACTGAATGCAAACCCACGGTCTGTGTGAAGCACGAAAGGTCTGTGACGGAGAAGGAAAGGGACAGGATGGGGCGGGGGGTGGTAAATGGGAGGAGAGAGAAAGAAAGAGCCAAGTGGGGGGAGGGAGGGGGGGCGGGCGGGCAGTCCACAGGGAGGGACAGAAGGACCAAGGGAGGAAAGGGTAAGGAGCCAGCGGTGACAGCATGCTGGGGACCGAGGAGCAGTCTCTGCACCCCAGGCAGCAGCGACACCAACGAGATCAGTGCTCCCCAGCACGCAGCCCCGGTGAGCTCTGGGGCAGATGCCAGAACAGGACCAGACAGCTTCCCAAACAGGTGGGAGCACAGAGGGGGGACAGGGAAACACAGGTCGTGGGCCAGGACCATCTAACTCACAAGAAAGCAGAGAAATGAGGAACAGAATTTTCTAGAAACTGGTGTGAGCCACCTGCCTCAGCCAAGACAGACCAACCAGTGCAGCCAGCGTGGCCGGTCCTTCACGGGGCTCCCAGAGCCACACGGTTTCCACCTTCCGGCAGACAGACGTGGGAAAGGCCGAGGCAGCTCGGCAGTAAAAGCCTCCGTGGCCCACGGAAGTCTGACCACTGATGCGTCTGGACCCACGTGGGAGGCAGGTGCTCTGTGAGGGTCATGCCTCACTCCTAACCCTCAACCCAAGCCCCAGAGAACAGAGGACGCCTCCCGGAACAGGTAAGGCCCCTGTGGCCACACTCGAGCCCCCTGGTTCTCAAAGCAGGTCCCTGGACCACCTCCCCGGCCCCCGGGCAGGCGAGAAATGCACCGCGGGCCCTGCCCAGGCCTGCTCAGCAAGAGCCTCTGTTGTCACCAAGGACCCTGATGTTCACAGCGTCTGAGAACCACGGCTGTCGTTAAATCTCAGACTTTATTCCGAAATCCCAAAGGAGGGGGGCTCCGGAGCCTGGGAAGAGCCCCCTGCTCACCCCTCCCCCGCCCCGCGCGTCCCTCCCCTTTGACGGCACGCTGTCCTCTCCCACATGCCAGCCACGCTGGGAGCAAAGTGAAGGGACCTGGAAGGCACCGTGGCTCCCTGCCCTTTTCCCCCACTGCAAGGACCTCACAGCCCAGCCTGCGCTCGGCCTCACCGGGGAGGCTTTGCAAACCATCCAGCACACATGCATCATTCGGATATGGCTGGCTCCTGGTCCCTGCAGACGCGCTCCAGGGGGAAGCAGGGGGAAGCGTGGGGGGGCAGGGGCCCCTGGGGTCCGCACCCCCAACCCTTCCCCGACCCGGTCTGTCACCTTCTCAGAAGGGAGGGTGGTAAACAGTAGCTGACGGCCACCCCCCTGGAGTCACCTCAAATTGCCGGGGGACCCAGACTGTGGGGCACAGCCCCATCACCTCCCCCCACAAGTGGGGCCGGCTGCCGGCCCGCCCCCCACACCACAGCCCGCGCTGGGCCCCGCACAACCATCCCGCCTGGAGGCCCTGAACTCACAGCTCCCACACAACACTCTGAGACACGAACCCCAAACGCCAGGGACCGGCACCCCGGCCGGACACAAGCCAGGTCCCGGCGAGTCCAGCAGGGCCGGGAGAAAGCAGAGGGGCCAGGTGTCTGGGGGCGGGGGCTGGCTATTTTGCGAGGACCCCCGCACTGCTCACTTGCCTGCACGGTGGGTTTGACGCGCGTCCCTCCCCTGGGCGCCTCGTCCACTCCAGGTCAGGACCTGGATGTAGGAGAGTGCCCCGTGCCCCGCGGACACAGGCCACCTGGTCTCCCAGCCTCCCAGCCTCCGAGCCCCCTTCCCCCCGCGCTTGGCCCCTCCCACCCGCACCTCCCATCCGTCCATCCGTGAGGCGGGGTCTCTCCAGCGAAGGGGCAGATGCTGGAAGAAGGGAGGTCCCAGCCTGCCTGCCTCGCTCCCCGAGAGCCTCCCTCCTCACTCACCCCTAAGCACCCGCATGGATAAGACCCAGCGCGAGACGTGCGGAGCCCCCACCCCCCATCCCTACCGGACCCCCCAGCGGCCCGCCTCCCCCGGGGCCCATAAGTGGTGGCGAGCCCCATGAACCCAGCCCTGGGCCCCACACGGTGGGGACGGTCAGCACGGCTCCCCGGGGACAGGAGCAGACCTGCTTCTACAGAGGCCTGGGCTGCGGGAGAGCAAGCCTCACCCCTGCCCCCAGCCCCGGCTCTCCCAGACCCAACTTCCCTGCTGGCAGCTCTTCCTGCCTCGTAAACACTGCATTTCCAGTGGGGAGCGTGCCCGCCCCAGCCAACAGCCTGCTGCGTGCACACGGGCACACGCTCACGCACACGGACACACACACACGCACATGAACATTCCGCCGGGAACATCTGTTTTGACAAACAAATTATTCAAGTCAGTCTACGGGACGTGGATTGACAAACCCTCCACATGGAGGCTCCTCGCTCAAAGCATCTCGAATCGGAGCCCAGCTGTGAATGATACAAGCAACTCTCCTTTTCTGGGCCCACACCCCCTTCCCCTCCACGGCCCCGGCCCCCGCCAAGACCCCTTCCAAAGCCCCAGAGGCTTAGGTCTGAGCCCCATCACACCCCTCCACCTGGGCTGGAAAGGCACTGCCCGGTGTGATGTCAACCTTCGCCCAGAGGGGCTTGTCGAAGACGCTGGGGGGGTGGGAAGGGTGAGGCGACCGCACACTGAGAGAGAAAGCAGCCGGTCTTGCCCTTCGGAGACCAAGCAGCGACATCCACCATGGGCAGGCGGAATGGTCTGGAAACATCGCTCCTTTCCCCGCGGCTCCCCCGGTGCCGGGAGCCCAGCTACCTGGACCCCACGCTGAAGGGCATCCTCTAACCGCTGGAAAATAAACTTTGTCAGGGCGGAGAGTTTCCGGCTACCACCCTGCCATCACCGCGCTGCGGCTCGGGTGCGGGAAGCTATTTTTAGGAGAAAAAAATAAATCTCAGCCTACCTTAGAAGCGAGCTGTGCCAAGACTGGGGAGGTTCAGGCTCAGACAACTGCAGTCTACTGTATCAGATTACAAACAGGGGGCCAGAGGGAGGAGCGGAGGGGGGAGGCGAGGGGGAGGGAGGGACGGAGGGAGGGAGGGAGGGACGGAGAGGGCACCGGTGTCTCAGTGCCGCTTGGATCCGGCCAGAAATGATTCATGAGTTTTCCGCAGGCAGGCAGGTCGGGAGGAAGCCGAGATCGGCCGCCATGAAGCATATATGCCCAGAGCCTACGAAATGTCCGTGTTTCGGCGTGCACTCACGCGCACACACGCATGCACACGCGCACACACACCCCCAAGATGGCTCTCCCTCCCCGTCAGTCAGTTGTCAGTTTCCTTTTCACGGAGCTGCTGCGGTCAAAGGCTGGGACGGGAGAGCCGGGCAGGGCTGGGGGCCGGTGGTGTTCCCTGGATGGGAGCCACAGCGCGCCTCCCCTGCGGGCGCCCCGGGGGCCCCTGCGCAAGGGCCCAGGGCTGGGCAGCCGCGCTCTGTTCGCCCCCGTGAAGCTGAGACCCGAATGCGGCCGGGAATTAAGCGATTATGTGGAACCACCCAAGCTGCTGGCTGTTTACCCTCTGGTCCGGCTCCCCGCCCCTGAGCCTCCAGGATAAAAAGAGAATAAAATGCTGTGTCCCTTCCTCCTCCCAGAACTTGGGGCTGCTGCATGGATGTACCAGCTCCCTAGCAACGCGGGCGTGCAAGAGAGTAAAAGGCGAGGAACGTGCTGGACTTCACACGCGTGTGCACGCACACGCACACACACACACTCCCTTCCCAGGATAGAAAGCCCACCATGTGTTATTTAGAGGCGCTGAGGAATTTATCCCAGCAACAGGAGAGCCCTGGCGTCGGGCCCCACGTGCCCTGGTCCCTGCGTGTCCGGGGACCAGGAGGGCGACAGCACGCCCACTGCGCACAGAGACTTCCCCAGAGGACCTCCCTGTTGCTTCTCCGATTAACACACTCACGTTACGGCTTTCGCAAAACAGGCTCGTCCCAAAATGGGCTTCAAATGACCCACGATGCTCCAAAACTAAGTGGCCACGGGGAGACTCCTTCCCAGACGACTTCCCCGCACGACAGTCCACGGGCTGACCAGAAGCTTCCCTCGGCGGGACTCACCTCTGCTTCCCGAGTACGGAGAGCGTCTGCATTTGCCTGCGAGGTGGAGGCTTCTCTCAGAACCGCGCTCTGGAACCCCAGCCCATCTCCGCTGAGCAGAGAGTAGCGCTGACACCAGGAGTAGGTACTGGACCACCCAGCACTTCTGTCTCCCTCCCGCGGGCAAGCTGTCACCCGTAATGGCGACGCGGAGGGGGACCGGTACCTATGTCCACAGCGCTAGTCACGACGACTGGAGGGTGGACACAGCCCGGTGGCCGCTGATGGCCAGACGGGTCCACAAAACGTGGTCCATGCAGGGCAATACCCTTCCGCCATCGAAAGGAACGAAGCTTGACACCTGCTGCCACACGGATGGGTCTTGGAAACGTGGCGCATGTGGATCTCCGAGTAGACGTCCTGAACAGCAGACCTGCAGCGACAAAGCGGACGGGTGGGGTGGTTGCCAGGGGCTGGGAGGAGGAGGCAGGAGGGGGGGGCGACAGGGTTTCTTGGGGGACGACATTGGGCAGGAGCCAGACAAGGTAGCGTTCACATACACATACCAAACGCCACGGAATTGTTGACTTCAAAACGGTTAATCTGGGCACCTGGGTGGCTCCGTAGGTTGAGCATCCAGCTTCGGCTCAGGTCATGATCTCGGGGTCCGTGGGTTCGAGCCCCGTGTCGGGCTCTGTGCCGACAGCTCGGAGCCTGGAGCCTGTTTCGGATTCTGTGTCTCCCTCTCTCTCTGTCCTTCCCTGTTCACTCTCTGTCTCAAAAATAAATAAAACATTAAAAAATTTTAAAATATATATATATAATAATAGGGGTGCCTGGGTGGCTCAATCGGTTAAGCGTCCGACTTTGGCTCAGGTCATGATCTCGCGGTCTGTGAGTTCCAGCCCCACATCAGGCTCTGTGCCGACAGTTCGGAGCCTGGAGCCCGCTTTGGATTCTGTGTCTCCCTCTCTCTCTGCCCCTCCCCTACTCACGCTCTGTGTCTCTCTCTTTCTCTCAATAATAAATAAAGATTGAAAAAAAAAAAGACTACAGAATTGTTCCCATAGGATTTCACGCTTGTGGGTTCTGCTCATGCAAGGGTCTCTGTGTGAGCCCATTTCGCGGGCCGGGCAAGCCGAGGCCAGGAGAGGAAACCATGTCTGCCAGGAGTCACGCTGTCAAATCAGAAAGGGAAGGCAGGGATTCCACCTCTGGACGTCATGTTCTAGTTTGATGAATATCAAGCAGACGTTGCGCATAAGAGGCTGGGAAATGTAACAGACCAGGGGTTCCACCGGGATGCTCTTGGGTTACTAACAATGAGAAAGAAGCCGTCCCCGCTCTGTAAAGGACAAGGACGTGTCCAATGCAGCGACAAGGAGCTACCCAGTTCTGAGAAATGGACCCCTGGCTCTGAGACCAGCTTCCTTGACGAAATCAGAGAAGCTCATCCTTTCTGTGACCGTCACGGGCCACCCGCCAGCCCTTGACCAGAAGACAGACCGCACAAAGCCGTGGCTGTTAACCGGGCCTCCTCGGCTACTCGAGGCTGCCATAAATAATGTGCCGTGCGGTTATCCAACCACAAAAGCAACCAATGTTGCCAGATGTCAGAGACGCACCAGGTGTGGAGACACAGCACAGCCACGGAGGGCTTTCCGGTTGTGCCCACGGAGAAAGCACGACCGGGCAGTTTCCACTTGGAACGGCCGTCTGAGCAAATGGCAGCCGTCTGCTTGCTGCGTGGTTCTGAGGGCTCCGGGTCCGAGCAGAAGAACCGGCCACCGCTAACAGCGGGTCCGCGCCCACCACGGCCACCAGCGCCGTGGCGCCTCAGGGCCTTGAGCCTCCACCAAGCACAGCAAGTTTTCTGAGGCCAAGTCCAAGGCCACCAGCATGTGCATCCGCTTCAAGCAGCCTCTGGAGGGCTGGCGGTCACCAGGACCTCAGCACTGGGCGGGGACAGACCCTGTCTGGGACAGACCCCACGGCGCCCTGTCCACGTGCAGGCAAGTCGGAACGGCAGGAGGCAGGCGGGACTTGGAGACAGTGCAATGATCCGGGGGGGGACACCCAGGAGCCCCAGGAACCTGTTGCAAATGAACAGCACAGCAGAGGATGGAACAGACTAGAACAGAACTCTGTGTATGTTCTGTAATCAAATCGTACGTTATTTTCCTTACCAGCAAAAATGACTTCTGTATTGTTATATACACTAACATGTAAAAATCAATAGCTTTCTTATAGAAGAACAGCCAGTCAGGAAAGAAATCGGGGCGCCCGGGGGGCTCGGTCAGTTGAGCATCCAACTTCGGCTCAGGTCACGATCTCAGTCTGTGGGTTCGAGCCCCGCGTCGGGCTCTGTGCTGACAGCTGAGAGCCTGGAGCCTACTTCGGATCCTGTGTCTCCCTCTCTCTCTGCCCCTCCCATGCTCACGCTGTCTCTCAATAATAAATAAATATTAAAAATTTAAAAAACAAAAGATGAAGAAAGAAAAAAATCCCTTTTAAAATGGCAAACAAAGGGGCGCCCGGGGGGCTCAGTCGGTTGAGCACACAGCTTCGGCTCAGGTCATGATCTCACGGTTTGTGAGTTCGAGCCCCGCATCAGGCTCTGTGCTGACAGTTCGGAGCCTGGAGCCCGCTTTGGATTCTGTGTCTCCCTCTCTCTCTGCTCCTCCCCCATTCACACTCTGTGTCTCTCTCAGAAATAAACAAATATTAAAAAAAAAAGAGTAATGAAGGAGCGCTAGCCTTACCAGACACTAACCTATATTATCAGTATATAAATAATGTGCTTGCTCCTGCTGCACGAACAGATAAATCAACAGGACAGGCTTGGATTCATGGATCCAATTACCGATGAGAATTTAACGTATGATAAAGTGGCACTTTTTTTTTTTTGAGTTTATTTATTTTTGAGAGAGAAAGAGAGAGCGCATACACTTGCAAGCAGGGAAGGGGTAGAGAGAGGGAGAGAGAGAATCGCAAGCAGGAATTCCACAAACCTTGAGATCGTGACCTGAACTGAAATCAGGACTCGAACACCCAGCCGCCTGAGCCTCCCGGGCGCTGCGTGGCACTTGTAATCGGTAAGAAAAGACTGGTCCTTCAATAAATGATATTCATAAACCTGGATAATTTTTGAAAATATTCTTATGCAATTTCAAAGTCAATTTCAGCTGAATCAAGTATCGAAACATAAAAAGGGGGAAAAAATGAGACTTCCAGGAGAAATCACGAAAAGGGAATTTTAAGCAAAGCAGACACACCAGAGATAAAGGAAGGGAAGCCCCTTTACGTCTGATACGTGGAAATTCAAAACTTCTGCACAGTAAAGAAAAGGCCACGAGCGAAATCAAAAGGTAACTTACACAGTGGGATAAAATACTTGCGACACAAGTTGCCGACTCAGGTGTGGGTCCGGGTTTCGTGGGGCCTGCAGTTCACTCCACGTGGGGAGCCCTGTCTAAGAAAAACAAAAACAAAATGAAAAAGAAAAAATCCGATGCAAAACGGCACAAGTACGATTACTTACAAAGAATGAGAAAATGAACTGCAACAAATCCTACACTTTAAACAGCTAACAGATCCTGCAAACATCACAGGATCCACAAAAATGGCATTGTGGGTTTTTTTAACTTTTTTTAACCTTTATTCATTTTTTTTTTACACTTTATTTATTTTTGATAGAGAGACAGAGCACCAGTGGGGGAGGGGCAGAGAGAGACAGAGACACAGAATCCGAAGGAGGCTCCAGGCTCCGAGCTGTCAGCACAGAGCCCGACGCGGGGCTCGAACTCACAAACCGTGAGATCATGACCTGAGCCGAAGTCGGACGCTCAACCGACTGAGCCACCCAGGTGCCCCAACCTTTATTCATTTTTTGAGAGAGACAGAGAGACAGAGCGTGAGCAGGGGAGGGGCAGAGAGAGAGGGAGACACAGAATCCGAAGCGGGTTCCAGGCTCCAAGCTGTCAGCACAGAGCCCGACGCGGGGCTCGAACTCCCGATCATGACCCACGTCGAAGTCGGATGCTTAACTGAGCCACACATGCGCTCCTGGCATTGTGTTTTTTTAATTAACTGTCTGACACACCTCCGTAATATATACGTATTTTTTATTTTAGCTGCAGGGCACCTGGATGGCACAGTTGGTTAAACATCCAACTCTTGACCTTGGTTTAGGTCGTGATCTCACAGTTCGTGGGTTCGAGCCCCGCGTTGGGCTCTGTACTGACAGCTCAGAGCCTGGAGCCTGCTTCACACTCTGTGTCCCCCTCTCTCTCTGCCCCTAACCCACTTGCATTCTGTCTCTGTTTCTCTCAAAACGAAACAAACATTAAAAAAAATTTATTTATTTTTTATTTTTTTTTAATGTTTATTTATTTTTGAGACAGAGAGAGACAGAGCATGAACGGGGGAGGGTCAGAGAGAGGGAGACACAGAATCCGAAGCAGGCTCCAGGCTCTGAGCTGTCAGCACAGAGCCCGACGCGGGGCTTGAACTCACAAACCGTGAGATCATGACCTGAGCCAAAGTTGGACGCTTCACCGACTGAGCCACCCAGGCGCCCCAACATTAAAAAAAATTTTAGAATAATCGATAAAATTTTGTTCTTTTAAATATTGGTAGTTTTAACAAATTTCTTGCACATAAAATTACAATAAACGTACCTGGGTGTGCGAACACAAGTTCCAGGTACTAGAATTCTGAGAGATTCTATTTGATTTGATTACCAGCAAAAAAGTCGATTAGGTTTCTGATGGATCATGTCTGTATTTGCTAGATCATCAGGGATGATGTTCCTGCAGGAGGAATTCCCGGTCGGCCACACGTGGATGGGAGCAGCATCGTGGAAAAGTCTTACTTTGGAGGGCTGCCGGGGGTTCCACGGACTGGCTTCTGCCTCCACCCCCACTATCACGTGGTCCCAGTGCCAAATTCCACGAGACGCGTGGATACGTGTCCATATCATGGTATGGCCTTTGGCCACGCAGGACCGAGAAGGGGAATTCAGCACAGAGAAGAGTGAGTCTTACAGGAAGCCATCCCGTTTCAAAATGGCTAGCGATGGTCTTTGTACCCACAAGTGACAGAAAGCCCCCTAAACGCATCCCACATCATCCAAGTTCAACATAACCCGAGCGGAACTGCCTCTTGGCCGGATCCCAAGACTGCCCACCGCCTGCCAGAACAGGAGCAAGGCACAATCCTCTTGGAAGAGTGCAGTGACAATAACTTACTGGGGTGAATCCTTTCCGGGGTCCTGTGAGGGTTTATGCAAGGGAGAGTCTCTGAAAACTGAACTTCATCGGTTTCATGATAAATCTGCCTCTTGACAAACTAAAGACTAAACTGCTTAATATATAAAGAGCTCTTACAAGTCGATAAGACTAACAATCCAACACAAAGATTGGAAAAGGACATCAATGCACAGCAACCCCAATAAAAAAATGAGGTGCTGTTACAACACAATGTCCAATACATATTAAGTGAAACAAAGAAGAAAAAAAAACCCAAATACTGTCAGGGGCACCTGGGTGGCTCAGTCGGTGAAGCGTCCGACTTCAGCTCAGGTCATGATCTCGCAGTTCGTGAGTTCCAGCCCCGCGTCGGGCTCTGTGCTGACAGTTCAGAGCCTGGAGCTGCTTTGGATGCTGTGTCTCCCTCTCTCTCTGCCCCTGCCCCACTCAGGCTCTGTCTCTCTCAAAATTAATAAATAAATAAACATTAAAAAAATAAAAAAAGACTGTGTGTATGTGTTCCCTTGTTTGCATATAAAACAGGAATGCTTAATGTTCCAGGAAGTTCACGCACAATGGTAACCATGGTGGCCTCTTGAGAGAGGGGCAAAGGACCGAAGAGCTTGAGTGTTCGAGATCCCATTTCCTTTGGCACAGTGTGAATTTTTCACACTAGGTCGGTACCTAGGTTTGAGTTGAAACCGGCCCTGGGGGTCTGGAACCTCAGACGGCCCCTCTCCCCCTGCAGCCGGCGTCTGTAAGGTGGGCACCAGCGTGGCAGGTGGGAGGCCCGTGGTCCCTGCAGCCACAGCCCTGGGCCCACCTCACCAGCTGCTCTTGGGGGCAGGCCTCTGGCCCAGCGGCCCCTCCTGCGTTAGGGAAGGCACGGTCCCCCAGGGCACGGTGGCGGGTCGGCGACTCAGGGCCGGGAGGCCACCCTGGCTGCGGGGCGGACCCCAGGGCCTGAAACTCTGTCCTGGGCCCTGGGCCCAGCACCTGCTCCGAGCCACGGACTGAACAGGCAGCCAGAGAGGATAGTATCTCCGCAACCTCGGCGTCCACCTGAGGACCACGCTGGTCTCTCCACCTCAGTGTGTTCACTGCAGGTGTTACGCAGTCAGGAGGCCTTTTCCGGTTCCGCTGCCCTGGCCGTGGGTGGCAAACGGGCCAGTTCCGGCATCTGGTCCAACCTGCCGGAGCCCGGCCGCCTGGCGCGGCATCAGGAGCAGCGCCCGGTCCACAGCCGCTGAGAGTCGTTGACGGCATCCGGAACGTCTCCAAAAGTTTATAGAAAGAGCGACTTGAAGCCCACCAAGCACGGCACTGGCGAGCCCTCCACGGGACCGACCGGGGACGTTTCAGGCCGTCTTGGGCAGCACCGAATCATTTCAGCTCCGCCTCGTCTGCGCACGTGAAAACAAAAACCAAAAAGCAAAAACAAACAAGCGTTGAGACTATTTCACCCAACAGCCCATGGGCTGGAGGAGAGACTTCGTGATGGGTGTTTTTAGCTGGTTGGGAAACTTCCACCAGGAATTTCAAATCTGCATGCGTCTTGCCAAGTGCAGAGAGGGTCCCGGACGTGAAAGCAACATCAGCTCGCCCAGCAAACCGGGAAACCCAGCAAGCTAACATCAAACGGGCTAACTGTTCCTAGACGCTGCTTCGGAGAACAGCGTAAGACTTAAATCAGGGTTTGCCAGTCAGATGCCCCCGGGGACCGACCAAGGGAACGAATGAGGGCAACAGCCTGAGGGTGAGAACCTAGGTCCCTCCAGGGGGCTCTTCCCTTATGACTTTTAAGGCCACGTCACTTGCCACGTAATTCTGCAGTGATAAAAATGGCGGGAGGACACTAGGTATGCTGTTGATACTTAGATCCCAGGCAGGGGTGTGTGCAGGGGGTGCCGAGGGTATGGGTGTGCAGGGGCCGCCAGGACTAAGCACCCCGGGCTGAGGGCTTGGACAACAGAGCTCTGCTCTCGGTTCTGGAGGCAGGTGGAGAGCAGGGTCTCAGCAGGGCTGCGGTCCTGAGGTCCCGAGGCCCCCTCCCCACATCCTCACTTGGTGGTCTTTCCCCCCCGTGTGTGTCTGTCAGATCTGAGCAGCACACCTGTCACCCTGGATCAGGGTTCTGAGGGACTGAGGGTTAGGACGTCGACATGTGAATGTGGGGGGGACACAATTCTAGAAGCCCACCACGGTGGGGCACCCGGCAGTCGGCCGGAGCAGGGTGGGGCACAGCCACGCCCCAGATGTGGGGAGCAGGTGGACAGGGCCCCCCGGCGAGGACACGGCTGCTCCCCGAGTTCTGGTGGAGAGGAGTCTTCCCTTCCGGACGCCCCCGGCTCTCCTGAGAAAGCACGTTTCCTTGCGAGAAGAGCCTGTGGTTGGGTTTTTAATGGAATCAACTCAGCCTTTTCTGGATTATTCCAATAACTCGAAAATCAAAGCCACAGAACGTGAAAATGAAGCAGCCTTTAAAAATGAGCTTCCGAGAGGCTGCACCACTTGGCACTCTGGACAACAGTGTGGACGGTCCTCAAACAATCAAAAGCAGAACGCCCTGCGACCCAGCAATGGCACTACTAGGCATTTATGCAAAGGATACAGAAATGCCGGTTCGAAGGGGCGCACGCACCCCAACGTCTTCAGCAGCGCTATCGACAACAGCCCAAGTATGGAAAGAGCCCACATGTCCATCGGCTGACGAATGGATAAGGAAGATGTGGTTTATGAATACAACGGAGTATTACTCGGCAATGAAAAAGAATGCAACCTCGCCGTTCGCAACAACACGGATGAAACTAGAGGGTATTATGCTAAGCGAAATTAGTCAGGCAGAGAAAGACAAATATCATATGATTTCCCTGGTATGTGGAATTTAAGAAACACAACGCATGAACATAGGGGAAGGGAAGGAAAAGTAAGAGAAAAACAGAGTGAGAGGCAAACCCTAAGAGACTCTTAAATACAGAGAACAAACTGAGGGCTGCTGGGGGGGGCGGGGAATGGGCTAGATGGGGGATGGGCATTAGGAGAGCACTTGTTGGGATGAACACTGGGTGTAAGAAGAGAATCACTGGGCTCTGCTCCTGAAGCCAAGACTACACTGTATGTTAACTAACTTGAATTTAAATTTTTCTAAAAAAGGAGGAGAACCCCGCTCTTAGCAGAGCATGTCGGACGTACCTGACGGATGATAACCTCACGCTAATCCCATGGTACAAATGTTCCCCAAACCTCCCTCCCTGCGAAATAAACCAACAGACTGTCCCCAGCCAGCACTCAAGCCTCCTGTTCCCAAGACACAGCTCACACGCCTTCCCCTCAGCTGCCTTCTTTCCGGTGCTGGTCCCCAAACAGCTTGCAGTTAGAAGCCTGGGCTCTTGAACGACCCAGAAGCGGCCGCCGGCACAGCACCGCGGTCCAGAGCTGGCCTGTGCTGCAGAACCAAACACTAAACAGATTAAGTTCATGACTACATCCTTCCGAGGCCAGCAGGCTCCCCAGAGTGTGACAAAGCTTCCGTTCCTGGAACGTGGTTAATTGGAGCACCAAATATAAACATCCTGGTTTGGTGAATTTTCCATCTGGGATTTAGCATTCTCGGCCTACAAGAGATAGGAGGAATTCGGGAAAGGGGTCCTCTGTCAAGATTTCGCTGAAGGGTGGGAAATAAATACGTTTTCAGGGTCAAGCAGAACTCGTCGATGTGGGAAGGAGCGTTCAAGCCCCACCAAAAATAATCCAGATTAATTTCAAACTGTGCAAACCAAATAAAACCCACGTTTGATCTCTTGTTGGGGTCCTTCCTCTTGACGGTCTTGAGGAGAAAACTCTTCACAGAGCCAGAGGGGACTGGGCCGTTGTGACCTCAACACCTTGGAAATTATACACCGGCCTACTGCACCATCCAACTTGTCCTTTGAAAAATCTACGCACTGAGAACTGGGACCCTAAAGTTTCTAGGTCAGACCCTCTAAGAGTAGGAAAATCACCCATAAGAGAAAACTCCTGGCTTCCAGGAGTGGACCAGTTGATGGTATAAGGTGCAGGTCAACCAACCATGCCCCACGGGCTAAATCTGGCCCACCACTTGTTTTTGTCAATAAAGTTTTATTGGAACGCTACCACAACCATTTGTTTACATATGTCCGCGGCTGCTTCCACGCCGTCATGGCAAGGCTGAAGACTTGTGACAGAGACTGTGTGGCCGACACAGCCTCAAACGTTTCCTGTTTGACCCTTGACAGAAAAAGTTCTGGGGCAGCTGGTTGGCTCACCAGGTTAATCTCAGGGTCGTGAGGTCAAGCCCCACTGGGGCGTAGAGGCTACTTAAAAGAAGAAAAGAGAAGAAAGAAGAAAAAGTCTGCTATTCCCTGGATGAAGGTTTCCAAATGTTGTGATAGAATATCCCTCCCCACAAAAGAAATTATGGGTGAGTATCACCCTAACGTATGGATGAGACACAAATTACTCCCTACTTGCAAAGGGTAGGATAGTAAGGGTGGAGAGCCTCTGGCAGAAACTACCAGGCAGCCAAAGTAACATCCCCAGAAGCAGGACAGACCGAAACCACGTGCCTCTTGGCACGATGGCCTCAGAAGAGCTCACATCACTGCTGCAGGAGCCACGCCAAAAAGGCATCAGCAAATCCGCTCTGAGGAGACATCGGGCAAAACCCCAACCAAGGGACGGTCCACAAGACTGAGCCATACTCCTCACAAACGTCAGGGTCACAGGAGACGAGGAGGGGCTGGGGTCCGTTCCGGATTGAAGGAGACTGAAGAGACATGAGAGCCCGAAGTGTGGGTCCCGCGTCGGGGCTGGACCGGGAACACAGTAGCATCGCAGGACATTCTCGGGCAATCGATAAGATTAGAACACGGACTGCAGACCGAGTAACATTTTTCACCCGTGTTAAATTTTCAGATTTCGATCACTGTACCGTGATTGTGTAAGAAAACGTCCTCATTCCTAGAAAAATAAATGTTCGGGAATAAAGGTTCGAAGTAGCTGCAGTCTACTTTCAAGTAGATGGTTCTGGGGGCAAATGTCTCCTTCCCCCGTCTCCCTACTTGTGGATAGACAGTAGTCGGGCAGGGAGGCTAAATGATAAGGAAACTGGGGCAAATTGCAAACAATTGATGAATCAGGGTAAAGACCATTAAACAAAGAAGTTCTTGCTGTGCAGGTTAAATCATGTCGCCATAACAGGTTTGTAAATGCTAAAATAGAAGAGAAAATACCAAAAAACCCCACAAAAATACAAAATACAAAAATCCCCAAATCACCCCAAGGACAGAGCTCCTGTCTTGGAATCACTGCTGGTGGTCCCAGCTGTCGGGTTTAAGGACAGGCCAGTAACGCAAAGGGGCTCGGCCCGGAGGCTCTCGTTCCCCACGCCGAGCGCCGATTCCCGGGTGCCCCGGTCCGGCATCCCTGCGCACCTGCTACACGGCTGGGCTTCTCCGCGGAGCTCAGGACCCCGCGTTTGGTGGGAAGTCGCCTGGAGCAGCTGCCTTCTTCCCCAAAACAAGCAAGGGGAGACGCTCAGGGGTGTGCAAAGTTCGGCTAGTGTGGCACATACCGCGAATCCTTTCTGATATCCATTCACCCTTTTCTCTGTGTAAGGAGGACATTGATTAATTAGGGTGGCGATATACCCAGCCTCTGTTGGAGCTAGAGGAGGCTGAGTTATGTGATTCTGGCCAATGAGCTGTAAGCACAAGTCTGACAGGTGTCAAGAAGGAGGCGTTCTGGGAAGTTCTTTGCTTTCCTGACGAAGGGAGACAGATGACGTCAGTGTTATCCCTCATTCTCCTATTTCCTGTCCTCAATACGGATGCAATGGCTGGAGCTGTGGCAGCCATATTGCAATTATGACAGAAAGGCCAAGAGAACCACGATGATAGCCTCGATATCCTTGACCCGTTAAATCATGGCCAGCAGCTGCTACATTCAAACGTCTCCTCACGTGAGAAAAATAAAGCCTGATTTGTTTAACAGACTGTTAGCGGAGCACTGTTGTCAAACCCATTTTGAATTCATATAACAGTATTTTTTTTCCTTTTTTATTATGTGATCGAATCACTGCATTATATTCTCCTAGGGCTCCTTCCTGCTCTCCCTGCCGCAAGAAGGTAACTTTCAGCTAAACTGTGGACTAATTCTTAAGTCTTCGTTCCTACTTTCCTTCCCCAAACTGAACATTTCCCACTTCTGCTTAATTATTGATATGCTGCAGATATATTTAAGATGCGACCCTGGCATAAAGTATATTTAAAACCCTAGCGAGGGTTTCCATGACGCTGATAAATAAAAAATGAGCTATTCGAGCCCGTCTCCCCTGACCGCCCAGCTGCTCTCGCACACGCGTCTCACTTTGCCGGCAGTCCTCCCGTCCGGTCCGTCTGTCCAGCCGGCTGATAGGACTGGAGGAAGGATCACACTCAGAAAAGTTAGGAGCCCAAGGCTCTGTGGGGGATAACAAGAGTTCACGTCAACCGAGAAGCTGTCAACACAGACGCAAAGAAGGAAGACTGCTGTTTCCAGAAGCGGATTCTCCGTGGCCTGACTCAACACGGCGCGCGGACAATACTGCGTGACCCAGGAACAAGAGTTACCAAAACACACGAGGCTGGGACGGAGCCCGAGGACTCCTGGGAGCAGAAACCGTGAAGGGCAACGGAGACGCCAGAGGGGGCCCCACGATGAAACGTTGGCGCAAATGTGTCTCCTGCAACAGCCGGTTTCTCGTGGGTCAAAAATTCTACCCCCGGAGGGTGTTCATCTGGGTTAAGACCTTACGACCTCCGAAAGCCCAAATCATTGGGAATTTGTCTAGACAGATTACGGGAGAGGGATCTCAGGAACTTTCCAGTGCTCTCATCACAGAAGGCACAGAGCTGACCACGGAGGAATGGGGCACAGAATGGTACGTTCCGGTAAAAGTGGGAAAACAACTGCTGTACTGGGTGGAGGAGGTTTCATCGCACAGACTCCCGTGGCGTCAGCGGGACAGGCGTCGCTGGCAGAGGTCTGGGGCCTGGGTAGGGGTCATGGGAACAGACCGCACCTAAGAGACCCTGGGGAGCACCAGGGGGGACGCCCGGGGGACACCAGGGGGACACCAGGGGGGACACCAGGGGGGTGCCAGGGTTTCGCCAGGGGGGACATCAGGGGAGCACCAGGAGGGCGCCAGGGGGGACACCAGGGGGACGCCAGGGGGGACACCAGGGGGGTGCCAGGGGGGACACCAGGGGGACACCGGGGGGGACACCAGGGGGACACCGGGGGGGACACCAGGGGGGTGCCAGGGTTTCGCCAGGGGGGACACCAGGGGGGCGCCAGGGGGGACACCAGGGGAGCACCAGGAGGGCGCCAGGGGGGACACCAGGGGGGTGCCAGGGGGGACGCCAGGGGGACGCCAGGGGGGACACCAGGGGGGTGCCAGGGTTTCGCCAGGGGGGACACCAGGAGGGCGCCAGGGGGGACACCAGGGGGTGCCGGGGGGGACACCAGGGGGACACCGGGGGGGACACCAGGGGGGTGCCAGGGTTTTACCAGGGGGGACACCAGGGGGGCGCCAGGGGGGACACCAGGAGGACACCAGGGGAGCACCAGGAGTGCCATGGGGGAGCCAGGGGGGACACCAGCGGGGCGCCAGGGGGGACACCAGGGGGGTGCCAGGGGGATGCCATGGTGGACGCCAGGGGGGACACCAGAGGGACACTAGGGGAGTACCAGGGGGACGCCGGGGGGGACGCCAGGGGGGTGCCAGGGGGGAGCCAGGGGGGACACCAGGGGGGCACCAAGGGGGACACCAGGGGGGTGCCTGGGGGATGCCAGGGGGACGCCAGGGGAGCGGGGGCCTCCCTGACGGTGACCTTTGCAGCATCAGGAGTATGACCGGGTCAGATGCGTGAAAGGTGTTCACACACCCGAGCTCCGTCCTTTGCATCCTCGGTGTGGTCACAAGAGGACCGTGCCCTTGACAGCAGCTCTGCCTTGGGCCCACGCCCCCAAGCGACACAGGTGGAGAGACCCTCCCTGGACCCCGAGCGTGCAGCAGACCTCTCCCTGGGCGGCCAGGCCACGCCGCTGACCTGCACTTGGCCTCCACACGCCCACCCCCCATCTGAGAGTCGACGTGGAGCCCCCCCCGCCCCCGATCTGTGACGGTCGCCGTTGGCGGCCGCTGACCGGCCGCTGTCCCTCGCCTGAGCCGGACCGCCCGCGCCATGCAGGGGGGCAAAGACGTCCGCGCGCTGTCCTCGGGAACAGCAGCCCTCCTCGGTGCCTCCGAGTCCCGGTGCCTGTGGACCGGCAGAAAGTCGCTCTGTGGGGACGCTGGGGACTTCATGCTTCGCGCGGTGACTTCCCAGGGCGTGCCATCACACTTTCATAAACTGAACACCCGCGTGCCACCCAATGGGAGCTGACGCGGCAGCGAGCTGTTTCCAGGCCGGCCACACACGCGGGGCGCCCACTGCGGCCCCGGGGACCTCGGCCTCCGGGTGGTCGGGTCGTCCTCTTTCCTGAGCTGGGACGGACGCCTCCAGAGCACATCCAGACGCGTGGTCTCAGCTCCTTTATCTGGAGTCGGGGACTCTCGGATTGTCGGGTTTTTCAGCCCCATCAAATGCCCACACCACCGCATAGATGCCGTTTACTCACCGTCTCAACAATCCCTTCCCGGAACAGTCAGAAACTCTGCGCCAAAGTGCCCCCCAGACCTATTTCCTATCATTTTACGCGGGATAAGGTATTACAGGTTACACGTCCACCCGGACGCCCCAACCGGGTTCCCACCACGTCACTCAGAAACAACAGAAATCCTGCCAGGACGTACCAAGCTGTCATGTTAGCAAAACCTCATAAAACATCACTCCCGTTGGACAAGTCGTGTAATTCTTGTAACGGCTGCTTTGAAGGACGTGCCTGCGGGATGTCGGAGATGCTCGGCTCTTTTGCTGACACGGGGCACCCTTTCCAAAACACCCACTTCGAGGTTCTGCCCACTGACCTTTCGGTGCAATTTGAGACTGTGTTCACTTATTTTTCTCAAAATGTTGTCTTGAATTTGGGGGGATCCAAAATTTACATTTTCTTGTTAAATGCATATCTAAGAAATGATATATTTGTGTTGTATACTTAGATACAAAATAAAGTTTGGCAGGGCACCTGGGGGGCTCAGTCGGTTAAACGTCCGACTTCAGTTTAGGTCATGATCTCACAGGTCTGTGGGTTCGAGCCCCACGTCGGGCTCTGTGCTGACGGCTCGGAGCCTGGAACCTGCTTCGGATTCTGTGTCCCCCTCTCTCTGTTTCTGCCCCTCCCCCGCTCTCACTCTGTCTCTCTCTCAAAATACATAAACAGTTTTAAAAGGGGGGCATCTTCTCGCACAAAACTGAAATACTCACGGGACCTAACACAGCACTGTTGTGCAAGGTCCGCACAGTATACACCTGCCTTTCTCACAAGAGGAGAAGCACCAGCTAAACACCCTCCATGACTCGGCAGAACACGTGCTGTGCTCGGGCCAGCGCTCTGTGCAGATTTGTCCCGTGTGTGTGTGTGTGTGTGTGTGTGTGTGTGTGTGCGCGCGCGCATGTCGGTTCCGGGTCCACACGTGGTTCCCCACGGAACGTGACTGAGCTAGCGCTCCTCCAGCCAGGCCCTCCTCCAGGCTGACAGGCCCACAGCACGAGGGAGGAACAATCACGGAGTTAACCGGCCGAGGTTTTCAACGTGCTTATTACAGTGGCAAGAGCTGACCTATCCTCACTGATTCCACGTGCAATAAATTCTAGCTTTGGGGAACCCCCTTCCGCCTCGACAGGATTCCGTTCCTCGTCTGTGTGCAGGGGTGACGACACCGTGCCTGCCCGCCGGGAACGGGACGCACTCGCGTGGGAAGCTGGCGGCACGGCCGGCCTTCTGCAAATGATGGTATTCGGCGAACGCTTCTAGAATCTAGCTGAACCAGATGTATCTACGCTCATTAATGGAGAAGAAATCTGACCCACTTCTTCCCAGAGGCCGACCCATAGGTCTCGGGGTCCTGCTTCCAGCTCTGACCACACCTGCGGACAGCTATGACTGTTACTATTACCGCTCCTTGGGTGTCCTCTCCGGGTGAGGGCTTAGACCAACAAGGTCCGCTTGTGGTTCTCCCGGGTCAGTCTCCCTTCCCCTTGGAAAATAAAAAATCGTGAGCAACACTCACCACTGTTTATGTCCACGAACCACTGCTCTGCCCCACCCTGAGTTCCCTTTTCCGCTGTTTCACACCTGCCTCAGATTATGATTTTTTTAGGTTTACTTATTTACTTGGTGGGGGGGGGGGGGGCAGAGAGAGAGAGCGAGACAGGGAGGGAGAGAGAGAATCCCAAGCAGGCTCTGCGGTCAGCACAGAGCCCGACACGGGGCTCGAACCCACCAACCTCAAGATCATGACCTGAGCTGAAATCAAGAGTCAGACGCTTAACTGACTGAGCCCCCCCCCCGCCCCGGCGCCCCAAGATTGTCTGATTTTTAAAGGTGAGGGTTTATAAAACCTGAGGCGCGCGCAGGTGTGCATGAGGGTAGGCGTTGGCCCTTGCCAGCCGCATTTCCCCGTGTCGGCGCCACCCCCGGCTCTGCCCGCATCACCGGGACCTGGGACTGGTCCTCACCACCGGGCTCCGCACACCATCCCACCGGCCACCGGCCACCGGCACAGTTGGAGACCCTCACGACCCTCTGGTGCCACCTGCCGGTTCCCCTCCCCTCTTGCCGAAGCTTCCTTAACTCTCAAAAAATAAGAGAGAAAAAAAAACAAATGAAGCCTGGGCTGCTTGCCTCTCTCTTACCTCAATTCTGGGAGGGAGGGACGGCATCCGATTCCTAACGTGGCGTGTAAATGTGCACCTGCTGCAGAAAACACGAACAAGCCCAAAGATAAACGGTACTGTGGCCTCCTGCCCCCGGACAGCCCCATTTTGAAATAATTACCGTTCCTGGTTTTGGCACCTACCGTTCCAATGTGTCACGTGTATTATTATTTTATTACGTGTATTCTCTTAAATGTATCCTCTTATTTTCTACAACCTGTAACATTAGAGGAAGATCCTTGTTACTTTCTTTTTCCTGGATTCTGTTCTGTAACCAGATTTGTCCTACTTAACACTCACCCATTACGTAAGCTTTCCTTTCCAGTCCTGGCGTTTGAACACGGTCCTCATAGAGCCGTCCCGGAACATCGCCGAGCCTGCGGTGGACATTCCTGGACGTAAACTCGGCTGTATATCCTTCCTGATTTCACCGCAACGCGTCCCTAGGAACAAACACCTGGGTCAACTGACACGGGCGTTTCTACGGCTCTTGACTCACTTTGCCAAACTCTTCCCAGGGCGCATCTGTTTGCATCCGCGAGCAACGCCTCTTCCCCGACATCCTCGCCAACATTTGGCACGATCGTTTTTCAAAAACTGCAGCCAGTCTGGTCAGAAACGGTACTGCTTTGCGTTCATCTGTTGGGTGCCTTGTACACACCAGCCACGGGCAGGCGTGCAGACTTGGGCAAGCCGCCAAAATGATCTGTGCCTCAGTCCCCTCATCTGTAAAATGGGAGGAGGACAGCCTCACAGGTTTGTGTGAGCCTGAGACGGGTCCGTGCGGGGAAAGCCCGAGAGCAGGGCCTCGTATGTGGCACCGGGTGGATGTCCGCCCTGCCCAGCGGCCCTCGGCCAGGAGTGAGGCGTGCGCTCTCTCAGCACGCGGCTCAGCTGGGCTGCTTCCGTTACCCTGGCCCACAGCAGCAATCCTGAAACAGCGTCATGTATTTGCAAGCAACAGGGTCCTAGGACATTTACCGTTAGGGACACTGGATCTAAACTGGACCCAGTGGACTGGAAAAGATTTTAGGATGCTGACACGAGCCAGTACCTTTCAATTGTGTGGCATTTTAGAATCTGAAAAGATGTTTTTGATCAAAAATAATAATAGGGGCGCGTGGGTGACTCGGTCGGTTAAGCATCTGACTCTTGGTGTTGGCTCAGGGCCTGATCTCACAGTTCATGAGTTCGACCCCCATGTCTGGCTCTTTGCTGATAGCATGGGGCCTGCCTGGGATTCTCTCTCCCTCTCTCTCCTTGCCCCGCCCCTGCTCTCTCACTCTCAAAATAAATAAAGCTTATTTTTTAATTCTTTTTAATGTTTTTATTTATTTTTGAGACAGAGACAGACAGAGCATGAGCAGGGGAGGGGCAGAGAGAGGGAGACACAGAACCCAAGGCAGGCTCCAGGCCTCGAGCCCGACGCGGGGCTCGAACTCATGGACTGTGAGATCATGACCTGAGCCGAAGTCGGACGCTTAACCGACTGAGCCACCCAGGCGCCCCAGCTTTTTTTTAAATAGTAAGATGAATTCACAGATGGACAGTGGGATGGCTAGGTAGGTAAATTTATGCCAAAGCAAACATAGCGACATGCTCTTTGTAGATGGCGGGCACATCTCTGTTCGTGTACAATTCTTCCACGTGTTTTACATGTTTGAAAGTTGCCATGAAGATCGTAGACCCGGAGCCGCTTTGATACACTGTTTCGTTTCTTTGCTCTGATTCTGAACGCGGGCATCAGGCCACCTTGCCCTTTATGAATCTGCTTCCTCCAGCAAGACGACCCTGGGGGCGAGGGAGGGGGCGGGGGCTCCAGCCACACTGCTCCCCTCACAACCGCGTTCTGTCTCCTTGGCAAGGCCACCTTGAATCTGACCGCCAGCCACCGTCTCCAGTTCAGCTGGATCACGTGGTCTTCTAGACCCTGGTTCTCCCTCTGTCCAGGCTCACCTGGGCCTCTCCCGCCAGCTTGGAACTCGTGCCGTCTATGCCGCAGCGGCCCTGGATCGGCTTCTCCTCGGTCCCCACGGGGAGATGACCACCGGCACCCGGCCCCATCCCACCGGCGCCACCGAAGAAGGGGGCTCACGCTCTTTGCCACCCGGTGGCCCCGGGCTTACGGAGGGAGGATCGTTACCAAGACGGCTGTGGGGGCGTTGAGAAAATGTATGTGGCACAAGTGGTTTGTTTTTGTATTTGTAACGCTGGGAATTCTAGAGTGGCTCAGGCTCCCACAGGGAGTGGTCTGGACAAGCCGACCACTGACGCGTCTGCCCGCTACGGTCACCTGTGTGTTCCTTTCCTCCCGGCCCCGCTCTCCCCATCTCCAGCGGGATCACGGGGCGCCACCGAGCATTGTGGGAAACTCCCCGAAGCCACCTTCTCAGGAGGCCCGGCTTATTGAAGCACAGACCCAGCCTTTCATTCCACGTATCGACCAGAGTCCCCGCTGTCCAGGGACCCTCGCGGGCCTGAATGGCCTCCGTTGGACAAAAGCGTTGGCGGCAGGGATCCTGCTCGCGGGGCCGTCCTCCAGGTAACCATTGTTTGTGAATTATTCATGTACTGCTGGCTCAGCCGCCTTCAGAAGCGGTGATAAACAGCTCTTAAAGGGTCGCACGGGTCAGCGAGAACACGGGATTTGATTGACACAGATTCTATTAACCCCAGGTTTTTGAGAAAACAGTTGCCAAGGACAAAAAGAAGCCACATTCCACAGCTGGGCGGAAAGCCTGGACCCAGGGGCTGTGGTGGGGCGCCCTCTGCTGCCCATCCGGTGCTCTGCAGGCCGCGAGCAAACTCCGGAAGGTGTCCCCAGGACGATGTACACTCCCAGGTCCTGCGTGGGGGGGGCGACGTGGCTTCTTGAACTGCACTTCTGTCGAGGTGTAATGTGCACACTGTACAATTCACCCGCTGTAAGGCCCTGTCCCACCTGCGGCCAGTCCCCACGCCCAGCCTCAGGCAAACACCCTGCCTGTTTTAGGACATCTGGGCTCTTTCCAGACTTTGGCTCTTGTCCATAGCGCTGCTGTAAACACGTGGGGCACGCGCCCCTTCGAATCAGCAGCTTTGTATCCTTTGGATAAACACCTCCTGGTGCGATTGCCGGGTCGTAGGGTAGTTCTCTTTGTAACGTTTGGAGGAACCTCCACACTGTTCTCCAGAGCAGCTGCACCAGTTTGCATTCCCACCCGCAGTGCACGAGGCTCCCCTCTCTCCGCGACCTCGCCAGCACCTGTTTCCTGTGCTGTTGCTGTCGGCCTCTGACAGGTGCGAGGTCGTGTCCCATCGGGGTTTGGGTTCGTATTTCCCTGACGATGAGGCGTGTGTAAGTGACGAATCGCTGCGGCGTAGATTAACTAAAATTTAAATTAAACAAGTAAATACGGAGAAAGTGAAACAAGAAACCTCACGTGCAGGAAATCTGTGACAAGTGGCCTCTGGTGCCCGGCTGCCTTCACCGGGCTGAGCTTCCGAGGCTCCCGTGCTGCTGGGGCCCCGGCGCTCCGCTCCCCTCGCTGCTGGAAGTGTTTCATTGTGTGCAGGGGCCACGTCTTCCTATGCCTCCCCCTGTCCGTGGACATTTGGGTTGTTTCCAGCCTGGGGCTCTTATGAACGCTACTACAAAGGTTTGTATACAAGTCTGTGTTGGGTAACTATCTAGGAGTAAATTCTGGGTCACATAAACAGCTAAAGCGCTCTCCGAAGTGGCCACTCCATTTCAAGTTCCCACGTCCAGTGTCCCCGCCAACACGGCCCGCGCTCCTGCCTACCACGGACTCATCCCTTTGCTGGACTCTCCCCACCCTGGGGGCTAAGGGCACTATCTGAGAGGTTACCCCTAGTAGGGGCGCCTGAGTGGCTCAGTCAAGCGTCCGACTTCGGCTCAGGTCGTGATCTCACGGTTCACGAGTTCTAGCCCCGCGTCGGGCTCTGTGCTGACAGCTCGGAGCCTGGAGCCTGCTTCGGAGTCTGTGTCTCCTTCTTTCTCTGCCCCTCCCCACTCTGTCTCTCTCTCTCAAAAATAAACATTTTTTTAAATGTTATTTAATGTTTTTAAATGTTTTTTATGTTTTTATGTTTTTCATGTTTTTGTTTTTTATGTTTTTATGTTTTAAATGTTTTTACATGTTAAAAAATTTAACATTTTTTAAATGTTATTTAAAAAAATTTTTTTTAAAGAGGTTACCCCTAGTCTGCCCCACATTTGATCCATATAAGACAGTTTTTCTTTAAAAAATCAACACAGTTGCAACATTTACACACAAGGAGGGCTGACATTAAGATCCCGATGTCCAGCTTCTGGAAACTCGGAGGTGCTGGGACCGATCCTACATTGCTGGCTGGCAGAGGGAGTTGGAGCTTCTGAGGGGGCTTGCATTTGCCATCCCCCCCCCACCAGAACCCACCCCAGTCCCTGCCGCCTCCCCATCGCTGAGGTTGGGCACTGACCATCTGCCAGCTGTTTTACTCATCGTCAGGTTAGAATGAGATGAAACGTCTCCCACACTCACGTCTATCAAAACTGGGAGGCGAGACAGCCCCAGAGGACCACGTATTCGAAGCAAAAATGGGAGGAAACACAGTTGCCACGTGGAAGTAAAGGCCGTGTCCCAGGAACCCCACGCTGAGGACCGTCGACATCAAGGAAAGCAGGGCCGAGAGGAACGAGGGACAGACCGGCCCCGCCTGGACCGCGGAGCGATAAATCCCTCCCTTCTCTCGACCCCCCACCCCGAGTGGGTGTCAGAGATTCCCGGGCCACAGTCTGCACAGGCTGGTCCCGCTCTTCCTGACTCGTTCCCTGTCCTGGGCAGAACGCGGAAGGTCCAGTCGGGTGGCCCCGGGGTACGGTGCTCGTCTGTGCTCACTTCTCATCCCTCGGGCACCACGTTCTCCTCCCCGGGAACGTCCTTCCCTCTCTGTGCGATTCCCGGAGTGTTTAAAAGTACAGATCAACCAGTGGGATCTCGGGACCACCGATCAGGCCACAAACCGTACCCCGGCTTTCCCCGCTCCGGCAAAGGTGTCCGGCTTCCCGGCCGCCCGGGGAGGCTGCTTCAGGCCGCGGGACGTGAACACACACACGTCACATGTACGTGCACGGGGACGCGACTGGGCAGCCGCTCGGCAGGGCAGGGGTGTGTGGTGGAGAACGCAGGTGTGGAGGCCGAGGGCGTGGGGCCGGGATCCTGGCTTGGCCACCCCCAGACCCAGGAGCACACGGCAAGGGGGCCGGGGCCCGCCGTCCCCAAGCCTGCCCGCCTGTACCACAGGGGACGATGACGGCACGTGTCTCTCGCGGACGTCAGGAGTGAAGCCACTCGAAAGGCACTCAGCGCGGTCAGAGAGAGCTGCGTCAGGCCTTTATCTCAGGTGCCGGGAGCCAAAGAAACAGCACCAAATGGCGGCACCGACGAGCGATCCCTGGCGTTTGAGGAGAAGAAAACGACGGCGAAACCACCCGAAACAAAGGCAAAGGACACGAATAAACAAGAAAGAAGAAAGACAGAAGTACAAACAGGCACCAACGGGACCAGAGCTGCTCAGAAGACGATACTGAGTTCACTTTCTCGGCAGCATTTCACAGCACGTCAAACAAAAGAGGAGAAAAAAAACAAAGACACGTGTGAAAATGTATTTTGCAGAGCTGCTATAGGAAGGGAGGGAGGGAGGAGGGGGAGAAGGGAGGAGTGGAAGGGAGGGAGGGAGGAGGGAAGGGAGGGAGGGAGGAGGAAGGGAGGGAGGGAGGAGGGAAGGGAGGGAGGAGGGAAGGGAGGGAGGGAGGAAGGGGGAGGGAGGAGGGAAGGAGGAGGGAGGGAGGAGGAGGGAAGGGAGGAGGAGGGAGGGAAGAGGGAGGGAGGGAGGAGGGAGGGAGGGAGGGAGGAGGGAAGGGAGGGAGGGAGGAAGGGAGGGAGGAGGGAAGGGAGGGAGGAGGAAGGGAGGGAGGAGGAGGGAAGGGAGGGAGGGAGGGAGGAGGGAGGGAGGGAGGGAGGAGGGGAGGGAGGAGGGAGGAGGGGAGGGAGGAGGGAGGAGGGAGGGAGGGAGGGAGGGAGGAGGGGAAGGGAGGGAGGAGGGGAGGGAGGGAGGGGAGGAGGGAGGGAGGGAGGGAGGAGGGGAGGGAGGGAGGGAGGAGGGGAGGGAGGGAGGGAGGAGGGGAGGGAGGGAGGAGGAGGGAGGGAGGGAGGAGGGAGGAGGGAGGGAGGAGGGGAGGAGGGAGGGAGGGAGGAGGGAGGGAGGGAGGAGGGGAGGGAGGGAGGAGGAGGGGAGGGAGGGAGGGGAGGGAGGGGAGGGAGGAGGGGAGGGAGGGATGGGAGAGGGAGGGAGGAGGGAAGGGAGGGAGGGAGGAGGGAAGGGAGGGAGGGAGGAGGGAAGGGAGGGAGGAGGGGAGGGAGGGAGGGAGGAGGGGAGGGAGGTAGGGAGGGAGGGAGGGAGGGAGGGAGGAGGGAAGGGAGGAGGGAAGGGAGGAGGGAAAGGAGGGAAGGGAGGAGGGAAGGGAGGAAACGAGGAGGGAAGGGAGGATATGGTCTCCCATAGTTCAGGAGGCTGAAAGTGCAAAGTCCGGACGTGGGAGGCACCTCCCACTGGCTGTAGGGGACCCTCCCCTGCCACCCCCCCACCCCTGGGGGCCCCTGGGTTCCTTGGCTCGCGTGAGTCCCCTCCGCCTCTGCCCTCGCAGGGCCCCCCTCCACCTGTGACTTTCTCTGCAAACCCCCTCTTCCTAGAAGGCCTCCAGCCCCTGGGTCAGGACCTCACTGCGACATGATCGCATGTGCAAAGACCCTATTCCCAAATAAGGTCACACTCACGGGTCCCGCAGCTCAGTACGTGGACATATATTCCACGGGTAGGGGGCGCCACTTACCCCCCCCCCCAAGCAAGTGTTCTCCAACGTGGGGCCGTGAAGACGCTGTTGGGGGGCAGCAGGTTGCTGTGGGGGCTCCCGGCCACCAGGCCACCAGAGGAGCACACAAGGCAGATCTTGTTTCCCGGGAAGCCCGGTCCTGCCCCCCTGCCCCACAGGGTCTCCTGACAAGGACGTGGCCCCTGCTCCCATCCAGGGGTGGGGTCTCTGCTCCGGCCACTCGAACCCGGGCTGGCGACGACCACGCAGAAGTGACGCCGTGTGACCTCCAAGCCTAGGTCACAGAGGGGAGCAGCGGCCGCCCGCCCCCACCCCCCCCACAACGCTCACTCTGGGACCCGCACAGAAGCCCAGGCCACACAGAGAGGCCACGCGCAGCTTGTCCGACCGGGTCCCAGCGACGGCCACAAGAACCGCCCAGACGGCAGGAAAGGGGCCTCCTCGCGGACCCCACCGCAGCCGTTCCTCAGAGAGCGCGGTGGGAACCGGTCAGCCCTGGATCACGGGTTACTTGTCACACGGCAGCGAATCCTCGAGGGAGGGGTCGCCACAGACAGCAAAGTGGACACGCGGGGTGTGTATTTCGTCCTAATCCGCTCGGGGCTGCTGGGACCGCGTCCCACAGACTGCGCGGCTCGTGGACAGCAGACGATGACCTCTCACGGCTCCCGAGGCTGCGAGGACCAGAGGCAGGTCCCCTCCTGGCTCAGGGGGCGGCCCTCTGCTCGCTGTGCTCTCTGGGGTCTCTTTGACAAGGGCGCTAATCCCTGCCGGGAGGCCCCGCCCTCACGACCTCATCCCTTGCCCCAGGCCCCACCTGACGACCATCACACTTGGGGGCCGGGGTCTCGACACACGAATTTGGGGTGCACAAACTTGCACCCAGTACCCACCTCCTTTCTCCTCCCTTTGAGAGCCAGCTTCGGCCGCGCTCCATCCGTGAACGCAGGGGGTTGCTGACCCCACTGCCCGGCTCCAGGCTGCGCACACGACCCAGGCTGGCCAAGCCGGCCCCGCCTCCCCGTCACCAAGTCTTCTGATGGGAGTCACCCCAGGAACTTGCTGGTGCCGTCGGGGGAAAGGAGTGCTCTCTGCAGAGTGTCTGTGCGGATAGGGGCGCCCAGGGAGGACGCTAAGAGGAGACCGAGGAGAACATGGGGAGCTCGGGGGGGCGCCAGACGTCCGAACCCTGCGACAGAGCTGGGCCCCAGGGAGGAAGGCTGGGTGTGGACCGTGCCTGGTCGTGTGGACTGGAGTTGGGACCAGCAGCCTCTCCCTTATGAAATGGGGCCTGAGCTCGGCGCCGGGCGTGGGGACTCGCAGAGGCCCCGCCATCCCGGCACGTGACCCCCATTTCGAGGGCTCCAGGAGGGCTGCCTCGCTTCTGGCAGGACAGACACGGGAGCTGAGCCCATGCGGCACCTCCTGCGGGCCTCTTGCCGGGCGGGTGCGTCACCTGCCTGACCCCGCCAGCCATCCCAGACAAGCCTGGACGTGGGGAAGGCGACGTCTGCGTGAGGGGCTCCTCTGGGCTCACTGTCCTCCCTGGTCCTGCCGCCCGCAGAGCGCCACGGTGACGTAAACGGCTGGTCCCACCCCAGGAAAGGGACTGGGCAGAGGGCTCCCTCCTGCCTTGCCATGCTCCACCCCCCGCCCCGCCCCCAACCTGCCCAGACCCCTGACCCCTGCAGTCTGTGCAGAGAGCAGCCCTGTCAGGGGGCACCTCCACGTGGGGCACCGGTTTGCTTTCTGTACGATGCTTCCCCTGTGTTGTTTCTGACCACTCAGGATACAGTCTCCCTTCTAGAACTCGCCCCCAAACCTTCCACCTGCTGCCACCCCAACCCCTCACCCACGTGGTCTCAGCGGCACTGATACCAACCTCACCCCTGGGAATCACGAGTGGGCGGATGGTCTGTCCGGCTCTGAGAGGTCCCGGCACCTCCCTGCTCACCCCCGCCCCCAGCAAAACAGGGACGTCGCTGGACAAGCATCCTGAGGCCGCATCCTGCACGACGCTCAGCTTGTGACGGCTCAACGTCCGTCTGCACCTCCAGCGCGCAGGCTGTGGGCATCAGCGTCCCGCCGCATCCGTCCAGGGGACCCTCCTTGCCTGGCAGGGTCCCCTCGCAGCGGGCAGCTGAACCCCACACCTGCTGCGCTGCCCCAGGAACAGCCGGTCCCAGCGACTGCAGACACAAGCGGGGACCACCAGGTGGCGCTGTGCCCCAGGAGCGCGGGGGACCCGCAGGTGGTTTCACTCCCTGTCCCGCCACCCACGAGAACCTGCTCCCTCCGGGTGGGGGCGGGGAGAGGCCGGGACAGAAAGGTGAACAGAGGCCGCGCCTGCCCTTTCCCGGGGGTCCCCGCGCTGCCGGCGGCCCCCGCGTGGTGGTGGACGCGTTCCACGTCCGTATGCGCAGCCACAGCCGCCGGGGTCCCCGGCACCTGCGCGGGCCGGGGAACGCTGGGCTCTGCCCCGAGGGCCTCCCCACCAGCCGGCAGAGGCCCAGAGGGAGGAAACGGGCCGAAACTAGACAAACAGGCGAGAAGGCTTAGTGGTGTTTCCTTCCATCAGCCCTGCGTCCATCCATCCGAGCTGTCCACGAGCACAGCCCTGAACGGTCCCGTGGCGGGGTACTGCACTCGATGCTGGGGGTGTCCCGTGCAGTGCGGGGGGTGGGGGGGAGGGGGGCGTGTCCCAACTGTGCAGGGGCGGGGGTGGGGGCCGTGTCCCAGGGGCCCCGCCCCCAGTGCAGGTGCAGCGGGTGGGGGGGTCTGAGGCTAACACGCAGGGGGACAGAGCGTCCCCGTGGGAGCCTGGGACATCCTGGAGATGCTGGGGAACAGCGACACAACGCCCCTGAACTGTGCACATGAGAAATAACCAAAATGCTAAGTTTTACGTCACGTGCGTTTTACCACAATGTTAAGAAAAATGTTTGGCTGCCAAACCCTCTCCCGGCTGGAGATGGGGCCCCTCCTTTCTCTGCTTTTCTGGAGGTAAAAGTGGACTCACAACCGAGGCTGCTCCCCCGGGCTCCCGAATTGCCAGACGACGCGTCCATCCTTCTCGGCCCCTTCCTGCCTCCCTGGTCTAGGCTGCCTTCCCCCAGACCTAACCAGGGCCCCACACGTCCCCCCGATACCCTTCCCCAGGCCCTACCTGCACATCCAGCCCCGCCCACTCGCTGACCCCCACCCCTCCCCTCCCCGACTCGGCCACCACCCACCCGTGAGCCCACCCTGCGGGCAATGGGGAAATGTGACTCTGCCGAGAGGTTCAGACCGCTTCTTGGGGCCTCCCAGGCATCACAAGAGGTGGAGAGATGTCCCCAGAAAGGTGACCGAGGCCAGTGACCCTGGCTGTGTCACTGGTGGTTTGGTCCTAATTCAGTAGGAGCCACTCAAACTTTCCTCTGAAGGCAAATACAGGGTAGAATGTGGGAAGTCATAGAAGGAAGAAACGCCATTAACCGGCCCCTCAGAGCTGGCAGCATGGGGACACGCTTTGTCACCACCTCCAGGTTGGCCTCTTAGAACACCTTCGGGGTATCTGACTCATAATCCGTGGCAATGCTCTCAGTCTACTTTAAAAAAAATTTTTTTAATGTTTATTTATTTTTGAGAAAGAGAGAGAGAGAGAGAAGGAGAGAGAGAGAGGGAGACACAGAATCCAAAGCAGCTCCAGGCTCCGAGCTGTCAGCACAGAGCCTGACGTGGGCCTCGAACTCACAAATGGCAACATCATGACCTGAGCCGAAGTCGGACGCTCAACTGACTGAGCCTCCCAGGTGCCCCTCTCTTAGTTTACTTTTTATTTTGGAGCAACTAGATTTACAGAGAAGTTGTGGCGATTGCTTCGTGGGTCCTTCCTAACATCCCAGATCCTGAGCATCTGGAAACCTTGCTCTAAGGCCCACACAGCCCATGGCCCCAACAACGCCCCTCCTGTCCCTTCCCTGCGCCTCATCTACCTCAGTTCCTCGGTGGGCGGGCCCCTCCCTCCGTTCCCTTCTTTCTGTCCACCTCTCCCCGGACCTTCCTGCGGGTGCAGCGTGGGAACCAGGCTCTCGCTCCCCTATACGTGGGGAGAGTCGGCCTGTTCACAGAGCGGCCCAGCTGCTAACCCCAGGACCGCGGACCGTCCCATTCTATGCGGCCACGTATGTTCCCCGGGGCCAGACTGCAGAGGTCCACGGCACAGTGGGCTCCCGCAGGACACCTTCCCCAGCAGGAGACGGCAGGTGCGAGGGCAAAGACGCGTGTCCTACACGCAAGCCGCCCAGCGTGGGCACCGGCCTCCCACGGCAGGGAGGGTCTCGGCAAGTGCCCTGAGCCAGAGCCCTCGGAGCCGCCCCCGGGCCCGTGGCCAGCATGTCTGCGTGTCCAAGGATCTCCTTACACGGCATACGGATATACCAGTCCTTCTGCTGAAGTCTGTAAAAGGCACTGCCATCACCTCCTGACTGGCCCTTTAGACAGGTCTCAACACCAGAGTCCGGCAATGCCTCCAGCACCAGAAAGCCAGACCAACCATCTGCACGTGACCGTCAAGGCTCCCATTTTTGTCAGAGGGCTAAGGTTCCTGCGAAGGCCCGCGGGGCGCTGAGTGACGGGCTCCCCATCCACTCGCCCCCAACATGCACGCACACTATTGTCTCTGATCCACCACCTGCCAGGCCTGCAACACCGAAGACAGCCACCGGCCTCAGGGCCTTTGCACGTGCTGCTTGCTCAGCCTGGAACCCCTGCCCACAGAATCCAAACAGATCACATGCTCCCGTTTCATGCCGTCGCTGGGGTATCACCCTTCAGTCTGACCTTCCAGAACGTCCTACATTCAAATGCACGGTGTCCCCACCCAGCCCCCCTCACCCCCTCCTGGGCTTCCGCCACACCCAGCATGCTACATTTTCTACTTCATCACTGGTTATTGTCCGTCTGCCTCCGCTAGATGACAGGCCCTGTGAGCACAGGGACTTTACCCGGACGGCTCAGCGCTCTGTCCCCATCACACGCCGTACCGCCCGGCAGGCCGGCATCCTGCACACACCTGTCGGGCCAAAGAGCCTCATGTTTGAGTGGGGAGCATGTCCGTTTCTTTGTGGGGGAAGAATACCACTGGCCGTCTCCCACGTCAGAAGCCCACAGGCTCAGAAGCACATGAAACAAACCACATAAGTTTTCGGATGAAGGATCTGAGTCCGTGGTTCCCGCTCAGACGGAAAGACAGAAAACTCCCTCTGCACAGGGAGCAGGCATGAGCTGGGGGCGGGGGGTTCCCACCTCCCTTGTCTGCCCACCCCTCCCCCTGGAGCCTGCTCGCAGCCCACCCTCCCTTCTTCCCGAAGATGACGGTTCGGATGCCCACCACAGCCGCTCAGAATCACGGGTGTCCCAGAATTTTCCCTCTGGAAAAGCGGCTCCTAAGAATCCACGGAAGCCAGGGCAGGGGAAGGAGGGCACCCAAATCTGTCCACGTGGAGTCTGGATCCTGCTGCCCACCCTGAGCCCCCAGTTCCACGCCCCCCCCCCCGGGACATCGTGGCAATCAGATGGCAGGCTCCCGGAGGCCCCAGTCCAGGGACCGTGACAACTGCTCTTGGTGGAGACACAGGAAGATCCGTGGCCATATCCTCCCACTGAACGGCCAGGACACCACAGACCACGGAAGCGAGCAAGCCCTCGATCTCACATACAGATGGAAACCACAAAAATCTCCTCCAGCAGAGGCGCCACCAGAAGTGGCCACGGAGTGTCCACCAACCCACTGGGACAGGCCGCGGCCATGAGCCCAGGAAGAGGCTCGTGCCTGGGACCTCCCCTCTGCCTTCAGGACTCATCTCCCAGGTCCTGGGTGTGGCTCCTGGACAGTCCCCTGCAGACGGAGGGAGGGCCCCTGCCCCTGCCCTCTGCGGGGCCCCCTGCCCCAGGAAGGCGGCGCCCCTACCGTGGCCCCCGCCCGTCGGCTCCGGACCGCTGCAGGCGGGTCGTGTCCCAGTGCTGCTGTGGTGACAGGACATCCGCCCCTGGCCATAGGGTCCCCAGAACCAGGGATCAACTCTTCTGTTCACACCCTCAGTGATCTTTTCTAGTTTGGGAGAAACCCTTGTAGGAATTCATCCCGGGAGGGATGTCTTTTTCCCAGTCTGGGGGAAATGACTTTAATAGACCTTTTGTTGAAATACAAAGGCAAAACCAACTCCTGTTCCCCGATGAGAAAGTTAAAAGAAAAACACAGAGTAAAGGCACATCATAATAACAGCACATACACTCGTTACGTGTCGGGCACACACCTAAGCACGGCACCCTTATGGCTCATTTCATCCTCCTAGCGAAGCCATTTAAGAGATAAGAAAGCTGAGGCACAGAGTAGTTAGGTAACTTGCTCAACACCACACAGCAAGTGAGTGGCAGAGTCTGGGTTCAAACCCACAAAGTCTGGCTCTAAAGCCTGAGACGCTGATGATGACACTGAATCACCCTTCAGCTCAAGAGGGTAAAAAAGACCCTCTTTCCTGTGGGAGGCAGGACATCACTGGGGTCGTCACGGGCCCGGGACTGGGGATCTGGATTACCAGGCCACGGTCAAGGGCACTTCCACTGGGAACTGGTAAAGCAGCCCCTACCCATGGTGGCACAGTGGGAAGCAAAGAGTGGTGGCCACACGGCCCACTGACCACGCTGCCCCCCGAAACCACGGCCCGTTCCAGCATCGGCAAAGTGCACCGCCCACAGGGGCCGGGCAGGACACGCCCCCGGGTGAGGCGGGCACCGCGACAGATGACGCGGAGTGGGGGGACCGCAGCAAGCCACAAGGCCCGAGCCTCGTCCGAGGGGCAGACACTTCCCGGCTGCAGCGGCCGACCCCACACGGCCAGACCCTCAGACGTGCGAGAAACAGGAATCTGGCTACGTGCAAGCCGACCAGTTTGCAAATGTTCGAGATAACTTTTTAAGAAATCTAAACAGTGACTCTGACAAAACCAAACTCACCAAGAATATCTCAACAAAGAAATCGAATTTTAACTAGGAAAAGTCATCGAGGAAGCCACGCGGTTAGGGCCTATTCCCTGCACGCGTGTGGTCGCCAACGCAGAGGCCACCTCGCTCCTCAGCACGTGACCTTGTGCGGGGGCTGGCAGTGGCCCCCGCTCCGTCGTGCTTGATCAAAGCCAACCACGGCCACTCCGTTTCCCCTGCTAACCGACGTGGCTGGTGGGTATGTGTCGAAATCTGCCACGGAGACGTTAGGGGAAGTCTGCGGGGCAAGGCTGCGGAGGAGGGACGTGGGGGAAAATCTTATCTGTTCCCTCTGTTCCGTGGACACTTTGTATCAGTCGGTGCCTGGATCCCTGGCAGCCATCTTGTGACCATGAGGAGAGCCAGCCTGAGATACGGACTCAGGGAATTAAGTCCATCCGAAACTGTCCTGTCTCTAAATCTCTTACTCTGTGGAATCCTAAACTTTCCTTCTTTAAGTCATTTCGACTGGTTTTTTAGTAGTTCTGGCTGTGTCAGTGACAGACCCCCTCCACGAGGAGGCTCCCGAGGGGCCTTCCAGAGCATTACGTGCAGGAGCCCCCAGGAACTAACTGAGCGGCGGGGGGCGGGGGGTAGGAGGTCAACCTTTCCAATCCCCACATTTTCAGATAAGGAAACCGGACCCTGAGGTTTGGCCACACCCATAATCACCCAGTGAGTGAGTGGCAAAGGCCTGGTCTGGGGCCTTCTCCTGGATATCACAGTTTGGGATGTGCAAGGTGTCAGGGTATCAACGAGGTCGTGCGTGTGTGTGTGTGTGTGAGCGTGTGTATGTAAGAGTGTGTAAGTGTGCGATGAAAGGCAAGGGGCGCCTAGGTGTTCACAGGGGAGCCTTCGGGAGGTGACCGCGTCCCGAGGGTGGGGCCTCCGTGCCACGTGAGGCCACGGGACCAAGTGGGCCACCAGGAGGAGGCCCTCCCTGTCCGCTGTCACCCTGTTCCCGACCTCTGACCTCCAGAGCAGGGAACAGTAAACGTCTACTGTGTATGTCTGCACTGGCTGCTAACAGAGACGGGGTCCTGAACAAAGGTGGGGACGGGGAAGCCACACCCCACCGTCTCCTCCTCCCTGCGTTTCCCAGTGGCCGAACCAGGCCAGAAATCACAGGGCAGGAGGCCGTGTGAGGTGGCCCGAGGGGGTCACCGCTGGGGCCAGAGGAGGGCAGAGGAGAGGGTGGGCAGAGCCCTGCAGGCATGTACACCTGGCCCGCCACAGGACTACCTGGGGGTGGGCGGGGGTGGAGAAAGGAAGAGCTGAGGCGACCTGAGAACAGCCTGAGCTTGGCAGTCACTGCCCACGGTGGTCCTGGCTCCGGGCTGCTGAGCCACCTCTGTGCCACCACTGGCTGACCCGGAGCCCAAGCGGACAAAGGAACAGCCCTTAGGAAGGCAGGCTTGACGTGAAAACAAGAAGTAAAGAAACAGAACTGCCCGGGGGGGGGGGGGGGGAGGGGGGGGGATCAGCAGCGGCACACCCCGGGGCACATGTCACAGATTTAGCGACACAAGTCAGCAGCAAAGAGGCCGAGCCCCCATGGACCTCGGAGTGGGGTCAAAATGCGGTTACCGGATGCCCTGGAAGGGATGCAAAATGCAGAGAGAACAAACACAGTATCTAAAATCTCTGAGCTTTTTTTTTTAAGTTTACTTATTTATTTTGAAAGAGAGATAGCACAAGCTGGGGGGGGGGGAGGAAGAGGGGGAGGGAGGGAGAGAGAGAGAGAGAGAGAGAGAGAGTGTGTCCCAAGCAGGCTCTGTGCTGCCAGTGTGGAGCCCCACACAGGGTCGATCCCACAAAACCACGAGATCATGACCTGAGCTGAAATCCAGGGGAGGTCGCCTCATCGACTGAGCCGCCCAGGTGCCCGGTCTGGTTTTAAACAACACACTGTAAGACGTGTGAAGCAACATTAAGGTGGGTGCTCCTAAAATAAAGACCTTTTCTTTTCTTTTCTGAGAGTGTAAGTAATCTCTATGCCCATCGTGGGGCTGGAACTCACAACCCCGAGACCAAGACTTGCACCTCCAATGACTGAGCCAGCCAGGTGGCCCCAAAGGAAATTTTTTTTTAATATGAAATTTATTGTCAAATTGGTTTCCATACAACACCCAGTGCTCATCCCGGCGGGTGCCCTCCTCGATGCCCATCCCCCACCCTCCCCTCCCTCCCACCCCCCATCAACCCTCAGTTTGTTCTCAGTTTTTTAAGAGTCTTATGGTTTGCTCCCCTCCCTCTCTAACCCTTTTTTTTCCTTCCCCTCCCCCATGGTCTTCTGTTAAGTTTCTCAGGATCCACATAAGAGTGAAAACATATGGTATCCGTCTTTCTCTGAGTGACTTATTTCACTCAGCATCACACTCTCCAGTTCCATCCACGTTGCTACAAAGGGCCAGATTTCATTCTTTCCCGTTGCCACGTAGTATTCCATTGTGTATATAAACCACAATTTTTTAATCCATTCATTAGCTGATGGACATTTAGGCTTTTTCCATCATTTGGCTACTGTTGAAAGTGCTGTCATAAACACTGGGGTACAAGCCCCCCCATGCATCAGCATTCCTGTATCCCTTGGGTACATTCCTAGCAGTGCTATTGCTGGGTCGTAGGGTACATCTGTTTTTTGAGGAATCTCCACACGGTTTTCCAGAGCGGCTGCACCACTTTGCATTCCCACCCAAAGGAAATTTTCAAGGAAACTTTCAACTTCATGTTCACGGGCCCTGCCCCTGGGCTCCCAGTGAAGCTATCCTTGAACATCTACCAAGGTCAGACGGACTCATTAACTTCAAAGCAGGGGCTCTGTTTCTGCCCCGGGCACACATTGAACATCTGCTTCATGAGCAAATAACCTTAAAAAAAAAAAAAGAAAAAAAAAAAGCTCAAGCATAAAGATAAGAGTGAAAGCTCAGTAAGTTCCCGTAAGATGCAGCCTAGCACATTCTAAACACGTAAGATAGTCTGCAACTCTCTGGAATGTCTTTCATCACGATGATTTGCAACCTTATGTCCTATATACACACATAACCTGGCAACAAATGTTCCCCAGAGCACGTTCTTCTTCATGAAGATTGTGTACCCTGGACAGCTGTCCTAACTGGGGCTTGAATAAAACTCTCTTCCTTTTTCTTTAAATGTTTTGTAAAGGTTTATTCACTTCACGTTGATAGGTCCTTGCTCAGGGGGAAAAAAAAAAAAAACAACAGTGGACAGAAACTCTGTGTCCTGGAGCACCTGGGTGGGTCAGTCGGTTAAGCACCCGACTTCAGCTCAGGTCATGATCTCACAGTTCGTGGGTTCGAGCCCTGCGTCGGGCTCTGTGCTGACGGCTCGAAGCCTGGAGCCTGCTTCGGATCCCTCCCCTGCTCATGCTCGGTCTCTCTCTCTCTCAAAAATAAATAAAACATAAAAAGAAAGAAATACTAAAGGAAGTCCTTTGAGCCGAGAGTGACTTTGGAGTGATCATCATCTGTAGGAAGAAATACAGAGCACCAGAAATGGTAAATCCAAGTGCTAACATCAAAGGTGCTCTAAGCACATTTTTCTCTTTTCTTCTCTTAATGCCCTTGAAAGACACAAGTTGTATTAAAAAAAAAAAAAAAAAACAAACCAGGGGCGCCTGGGTGGCTCAGTCGGTTGAGCGTCCGACTTCGGCTCGGGTCATGATCTCACAGTCTGTGAGTTCGAGCCCCACATCGGGCTCTGTGCTGACGGCTCAGAGCCTGGAGCCTGTTTCGGATTCTGTGTCTCCCTCTCTCTCTGTCCCTTCCCCACTCATCCTCTGTCTCTCTCTGTCTCAAAAATAAATAAAAAACATTAAGAAAAAAAAATTAAAAAAAAAAAAAAACAAAACTATTTCACCAGATTACACAAAGAACTCTCACGATCCAAAAATGAGACAGCCCAGTTTTAAAAACGTGCAAGAGGTCTGAATGGGTATTTCACCCAAACAGACCTGGGAATGACTTAATAAGCACATGGAAAGGTGCCTGGCTGCGAGAAACAGTGGGGAAATGCCAATTAAAAGCACACTGAGGGGGCGCCTGGGTGGCGCAGTCGGTTAAGCGTCCGACTTCAGCCAGGTCACGATCTCGCGGTCCGTGAGTTCGAGCCCCGCGTCGGGCTCTGGGCTGATGGCTCGGAGCCTGGAGCCTGTTTCCGATTCTGTATCTCCCTCTCTCTCTGCCCCTCCCCCGTTCATGCTCTGTCTCTCTCTGTCCCAAAAATAAATAAAAAACGTTGAAAAAAAAAAATTTAAAAAAAAAAAAAAAAAAAGCACACTGAGGCAGCACACACACCCTCTCCAGAGACCTGACCCAGCGCGGTGAGGACGCGGAGTCTGGACGCGCGCAGGAGTGGGAAACGGTACGGCGGTCGGGTCTCCTCCCAAAGTAAAGAAAGAAAACCTCCAGCCAACCCGGTTATGCACATACGTGACAGCATCCCTCACGACCTTGTAGCACGAGACCACTTAATCAGACCGCGTGTTTGTGTGTTACCGTGCAGGGGAGACACAGAAGTGGAAAATATGTAAAACACTACGCCACGTGGCGCTCGGGGCTCGGTTCTTTGGGTACGAACCCGACTGGGCGGTGCCGACAGGAATAAAGTTCCTTCCTGAAAGAAAAGCCTCGGTGTCACGACTCTCCGTGCGAGAATCCTGCTACATGACTTAGGGGCTCGCGTCCGGGATTCAGGGACGGGGCGTTTCCACCTCCTTCGCCGCCAGGGATGCGAACCTCTGGGCGCCGGGAGAGGCTGCCTCACCTGGAGCCAGCGGACCCCTTGATCCGCAGGAGACTGGCCCTCCCGGCACCGGGGTGAGGATCCCGTGTGCGCCAACGGAACCTGTGAGGCCCAGGAACCGGCTCCGGAGCACTGCCCGTAAGACTGGTAAGAACCCGGGTTCGTTTGGGCAGACCCGCCCCACAAGAGGCAGAAGGGGAGTCTGATCACCTCCCGGAGTTGTCCTGGTAGGTCCACTGGGAACTCTCTTTCTCTGCCTTCTGCTGGCACCTCCCCTCTTCTGCCTTTCCTTCCCTTCCTCCTGTTTCTGCACCACTTGGGGGCGGCCTGCAGAACTGGTTCCTCGATGCCCAGGCCACCGGCAGCCCCTCCTCCCCCCAGAGGTCGCGTGTGAGACCACACACACTTCAGATTTCCCCGCCGGTGCCCCAGGTGAAAAGTAGACAACGGGGAACAAATTGTCTTAGTGGACCCAAGTAAAACGTATTCAGTGTTTAAGCTAACTTGAGTTTGTTGGTTTGAGACAGGCAACGTTTACCGATATGAAAAAAAAAAAAACAAAACTTTTATTCTACCTAGATTTGCTGAGGGTCAAATAAGCTCATGTTATCTCCGTCCCAATTTGTCAGCAAAAGGATGGCTTAAAGTGATGGCTGATTTCGTCTGCCTCAAAGTTTTCGTGGGTAATTGTTAAGACAGCTTTCAAAGTCCTTGGTAACCTAAAACGTTTTGCTTGCATGATAAACTGAGATTGAATTCATTGGATATCTAATGAGAGAAGAGGCTAAAGTACTAATTACTAGATGTAGGTTTGTGCTTCTGACTTGTTGCAAAAAACTAAGGATCTTTGGATCTGATGGAAAAAACATGCTTTGTGCTGAATGGATTCATAAGTTTGCCATCTAAAAAAAAAAATTCTGATGCAACACAGAGTTCACAACTGGTTACTAGTTAGTTTTCACCGGAGACCAAGGTTTCGAAGAGTTAAAATTCTGCTAAATGTAGTTAAAACTGATAAAAATAAGAAAAGCAACGCTGCAGGTAGGAAAGTAGGAGATAGGAAAGAAAGATGTAAGAAATGGAAATACATTTTTGTTAAAGGTAAAAAAAAAAAAAAAAAAAAGTAATTTAGTCCTAAATGAGACTGGTTATTTGGAGAGAAATGGCTTGGGACAAAATCTAAATGCAAAGAAAATCTGTGGAAGTTTCATGAAGGAAAATCTTTAAAAAGAAATTTTATGTGTGGTCAGGACGGGCTAAGGTTAAAATAAATGGATTTCAAAAGTACACGGGGTTGATGGGGGGTGGGAGGGAGGGGAGGGTGGGCGATGGGTATGGAGGAGGGCACCTTTTGGGATGAGCACTGGGTGTTGTATGGAAACCAATTTGACAATAAATTTCACATATTGAAAAAAAAAAAAGTTAAAAAAAAAAAATGAAAGTACACGGGGTTAAGATGAAAATTCCTCGTCCTTTGATCCAAAGGCTGGGAAAATGATGGCAGTGCCCTCGGTGCCGGCCTCCAACTCCTCCGCATGCGTGCACGGGATGCCTCTGCCGTAGGAGGGAGGGACCGATACATGAAGGGCTTTCACTAAGATACATGGGAGCCGTTTTACTAAACTTAGCCCACTGTATGCCGAAAATGGATATCCACACGGCTGACACATATTTATGTGGGCATTGTTGAGAAAGGCAGGGGACTAGACCTTGACTCTGGCCCTTTAACCCCCTCCCTCGACGGCCAATGATCAGTATGTAAGTTACCGTTGGGCCAAAATCAAATCAGGACCTCCTACGACAACCACAACCGGGAAAATCTTGCTTGGTCATACCCCATACCCCCAAGGTGCTACAGGTGGGAAACGGAGGGGTAAGAAAAACCAGGAAAGGCCGGGCCAGCTCTCGGAGGTAGAGTCAAGCCTGGGTAAGAGTGACTACTCCCAGCCCCTTGAGAGACCGACAGGGCCTTTGGGAGCCAGTCCCTCAGCCGGCCCAAAAGCGGGCCAGGAGATGAGGTTTCTCCTGGCAGGCTATGGGAAATGGAGACAAGGGACAACTTTCTTCCTTTTTCCTATAGATGGATGGGTAATTCCCCAACCAAGGCCACTGGTCCTTTGGAATGCATTAAGATTCATTTGCTTTTGCCTCAAGGCTTGGCCCCAATCCGAACTGGAAGAGGGAACTTGGCCTTCAGAGGGAAATATCAATGACAATACTATCCTACAACTGGACCCGGTTTTGCAAATGGGAAGGGAAATGAGGAGAATTCCCCTATGTTCATTGTTTCGGGGCCTTAAGAAAAAAATCGAGATATATGTAAGCAATGTGAGGTGGAGCCTAATTTAAGGGCAACCCTTTCTGAAGTCCGGCAATCAGGAGGGGACGCAATTAAGGGCCCTTTGCCTGTATCCAAAACAGACCTAGAGAAGGAGGAAGGGAAGCCTCCCACCTCAACCTCCTCCTCGGGTCCTCAATCTCTCTCTCTTCCTCTCTCTCTCTCTCTTCCTCTCTCTCTCTCTCTCTCTCTCTCTCTCTCTCTCTCTATATATATATATATATATATATATATATATATATATATATATATAAATAAAAATACTATTCTGCTCCCTGCTACCCACCTTATCCAGGCCCTCCCCGTAATGTAACAGTCATGTTTCCCTTACAAGAAGCTAGAAGGCCAGAAGGAAAACCTTGACATTACAGGGTTTAATACAGATAAAAGGAAATGTAGGTAAATTTTCTGATCAGACAAGTATATGAAGGCTTTTCAGAATATTACATATGTTTTTGAGCTGACCTGGAAAGATATAATGCTTTCGTTAAATCAGACTCTCAATGAGACAGATGTTTTGGAAAAAAAAAAAAAAATTAAGGAAATCTAAGATTTAGCCCTCAAATTATGCTAAATTAGCCACTATTTTACAAACAGAATATGAGAGCCCGATGGCCTTCCTGGAGAGGCAAGGGGGGCTCTCACTACACATTCGGCTATCTCCCCTGACACCCCTGAGGCTGAGACGATTTTAAAGGACAAATCTGTCATTCACTCAGCCCTAGATATTCAGAGAAAATGTAAAAATTGGCTGTTGGCCTTGAAGGGTCCCTGGAGGTGCTCTTGTGAGCTGCCAGCTGGGTGTATTACAACCAAATCAAGAGAAGAATTTTTTTAAAAAGAAAAGAAAAAAAAAGGAGGCTTAAAAAAAACTGAGGCCTTAGTCGTGACCTTACGTACTATGCCAGACTGGACTTCCCGAGGTCCTGGCACCAGGTGCCATTTAGGTGGCGTTCAGAGCAGTGAAATGAGAACCAAAATGAAAACCCCACAAGCCGTGCCCCTTAAATGGAGCCGATCACTGGAGACCTGAATGCCCTCGGGGACCTCTAAATGAGAGAACTTATCTCTCGTCCCTGGGAGGGACTGACCCAGGCCTGGGGCTTTTCACGGTGGCTCCCCTAAACCAACGGTCCATCAGAAACCCAGAGCCTCGGATAACTTCAAACATAGAAGGAAAACTAGTTGATTTCCTTCTTGAGACCGGAGCCACCTTTTCTGTCCTCCTTTCCACTCCAGGCCACTATCCGAACGTGGCATGACGATCAGTCTCCGGAAAACCTGTAACCAAAGTTTTCTCTCAGCCCCTGGAATGTCTATGGGAACCCTTTTTTCTCATTCTTTCCTGATGATGCCAGAGAACCTTACTCCCTTGCTAGAAAGGGACAGTATAACTTAATTAGAGACTAGGGTACGACTAAATCCAGGGCTAAATCACAATTATGTGAGTTTTTGGAAATTACTAGATGCTGTAGGCTGTAGATAGCGGGGTTCAGGAAAACAGTGTGCTATGTCGATTGTTAAAGGAGACTCGATCCCACCTACTCTGCCCCTCAAAAAGTAAACTGGGGCCTCGCTCCTAGACACGGTCTCCAGCCCTTGGAATGGTTACACACAGAGCAGGGCAACTGCTGTCACCAAGCTCACAGAGCTAACAGATGATGAAAACACAGCCTCAGGCCTTTCATTTAGGGACAGACAAAACTTAGCAAATGGCCCAAAGGATGTTTACTGGAAAAAATTCGTCGGGGACAGTTGTGGAAGAAGTATCAGCCCGTGAAGTAGGTCTTAGAAATGTCCAACCACAAACTTGCTCTCCCAGGCAATCAAGGACCTGGAGGCTATCCAGGAAAAACTAACAATCAGGTTTCATTCATATGCCAAGGTCAAAGGAATCCCAACACCAGTTGGTATGGACGGACTCTTTTACTAGCTGGGTAGAGGCCTTCCTCTGCAAGACAGAAAAGGCACAGAAAGCAATAACAGTTCTGCTGTATAGAATAATACCCAGGCTCGGCTTACCTAAACATTTACAGATTAACAATGGCGCGTGGCTACTTTGACCTTTCTCTAGTAGCACTCCTGGCCCTTGGAAAAGTTTCACACCTCAAAATGAAGCAGACTGTCTGCCTGCACTCGGCAAAACTCTGAGTTAACCTCACAAGCATTAAATGCTTTAAAAAATTTTTTGGTTTTTAAATTACGTTAGGGCCAAACTCTTGGAAACAGAGCCACCGTCACGTGGGTTATGAGAGATCCCCTGACATGTGTTGTTTACAAAGTCAGGGTCTCTCCTAGATTGTCTGACAGGTTTGAACACCGTAGACATGATCTTAAGATGCCATCTCGTTGCTCAGTAGAATCTTTGTGGTTTTCTGTGTGCGTCTGCTGATGTTCATGCCGCCTCCTGCCCGCCAGCCTTCCCGTGGAACCATCCTGTGGGTCGCTCGAGCGACCCGTGGGTTGACTCTAACTGCTGTCCCCCGACACCATCCCTTATCAGCTTGAAGAAGCCAGAGCGGTCATCGTCCCTGTTCCCTAACAGCAGACACAGGCCCTGCTCCAGGGGAGGAATAAACAAGGAAAGGGTGAACCTTAGGCAGGGAGAGATCAGGGACCTTCAGGGAGGCAGACTGCAGCCGCAGGTGGGAGGCTGAAGGAGCAGGCGGGGTTCTCCCCTTATGAAATCCTTTAGGCACCCTCCCCCCACTATCAAGGGCATGGGGGGCGGGTTCTAAATGAGACAGACCGTCTCACCGTAAGACAACAGATGCGGCCCCTTGCCTCTACCCTAACCACCTTATACCACTGGGTCAGGGACTACCTGTGAGTCTAACCCCTCTAACCAGGAGATGCCGTGTGGGTGAAGGAGGAAAATGTCCAACCCCTACAACCCCTCTGGAGGGGCCCGTTCACTGTCATTTTGTCCACCCCTACGCAGGGAAGTAGCCGAAGCGGGTCCCTGGGTTCGCTACGGCAGAGTGAAGCCGGCCTCTCGAAACTGGGAGTGCCTTCCTGACCCATCCACGCCGCGCAAGCCGACCACACACGGAAGGTTCTGCCACTCCAGAGGCTCTGGGAGACTGCAGCCCTGCCCTAGTCACTCCGGAAGCTGACTGGTCTACGCACGGCAGGAGCTTGAGGAACCCACGGTCCCATGAAACAAAAGACTGTCCTTATTTTCTACATGTTTCCTTGCTGTGAGGCACCGTCACACCTTCTCGGTATTATCGTGATTCTTGTTCTACTCTTTGCCACAGGATTGGCCGAGGCTGCCCTGGCCGGCTAGAAATGGGGGAGGGGGAGGTTTTCGTTAGCACTCAGCTAGGATACTTCGTGGGTACCAACGTGGGGAAACGACGGCCATTGATCCCCACAAACCTCATAGTAAAACAAAATACCCCAGTCCCACACCCGGGGTTTGGCCTCTCAAAAGCTCAAGTATTGGGAAAAACTGTCCTGCCTAATGGGGAAAAAGTTCATCATCGTCTGTTAAAAACTTAACATGCCTAGGCCGAAGATTTTATAACTCAACTGGTGGGGGACCCCAGATCACCTTGAGCCAGATCCCCACCCTTTGTCTAACTTCTCTCATCTACGAGAGGCCTGGGACAGTGTCAGTGCAGCCGTCAAAGGGCAGGCTCCAGGTGGACTATTCTAGGCATGTGGGGGGACAGCCTATATAAACCTCTAAACCAAGACGATGCTCTTTGACCCCAAATAGAGGGGTCTGAGAATCAAAGGGGGGAATGTGGTAGGGTCCCGTCCCTGAGGAAAGGAAAAAAGAAACCTCAAGGCAACCTGGTTATGCACAAAGGTGACAACATCCTTCACGACCTTGAAACATGAGACCGCTTAATCAGACTGCGTGTTGGCGCGTTACCGTATACGGGAGGCAAAGAAAGAAACAATATATAAGAAGCTACACAGCGTGGCATCGGGGCTCAGTTCCTTGGGTACGAACCCAACTGGGCGGTGCCAGGAATAAAGTCGCTTCCTGGAAAGAAAAGCCTCAGTGCCGCGACTCTTCGAGAAACCGGCTACAGTACCGCGTGTGGACAACAGCTTCTCAGTTTCTTAAAGGGACACTTACGTGTGACGCAGGAATGTCCCCAAGAGGAATGACGGCGAGTGTCCACAGTCGTGTCCGGGCGACGCCGTGGCCGCGCTTGGACCTGGGATCCGCTCCATGAAGTGGCCAGCGGATGAATGAAGCCTGGTTTACACTAAAAAACAACAAAAAGGAACAAACTAGGGATTCATGGTACAGAATGGGCGCACCTGGGCGGCGGGAGGCTGGACTGACCGCGTGGGCACGAAGTGTCCAGAAAAGACAGGGAGAGCGTTCTGCACCTTCCTAGGGCGCGTGCGTGTGAAACGTCCTGCCCCCGCAGGGTGCGGGGTTACACGAGCCTGTACGTTCACCGCAAATCACAACTACACCGCTGTGGGGGTGGGGAAGGACACCTGTAAAAGCTCCGAGGCAGGCGGTCCGCTCCGGCTGCAGCCCGCGGAGCCCCAGGCCTGCCGGCGAGCAGCGGGCGTCGGCTCCGGGTCTGGCCCCCAGCTGCCCCGCGCAGGCACAGGACTGGGGTGCGGTGCGGGCTGGAGCTGCCCGGCTGGGTCGCCGCCCCACCAAAGCCACCCCCACGCCTGCGGGCAGGCCCTGCTGGGGGCTCCGAGCCCCGAGACGGCAAACCCCCCCAGCGCCTGCGCGGCGGGCGGCGCGGACGGCCACCCTCCAGCCGCACCGCGAACTCGGGGTCCGGCCCCCCGCCCCGCCTCCGAGGCCACCTGCCTGCCACCGGGGTCGGGAGCCCCAGGCGCCCAGGGGGGAGCGAGCGGCGGGCGGAGGCCGACCTGCGGCCGCGCGTGTGTCTGCGTGTCTGTGACTCCGGCCGCCGGCTCCGTCCCCGCCCCCGCCCGAGCCGGGCCCGCGGTGGGCGGCCTGGGAGGTTCCCGGCGCCCCTCCCCCTCCCGTGTCCCGGGCCCGAGGTCACGCCCGGGTCAGGCCTCTGGAGCGCTCCAGGCGGCCTTTGCTGGAACTTCCCCCGTGGGGGAGTCCGGGCCTCAGCCTGCCGTGCCCTCCGCGCCCCGCCCCGTGCCCACCGGCCGCCGCGAACACACGGGAGCAGCGGGGCTGGCCAGGTGCCGGGCGCTGTGCCTCCACTCACCTCACCAGCTCCACGTGCCCTGCGAACCGCTGCGGGAGGCATCAGAGGACTGCGGCCCCCCCTGCACCAGCTGGGGCCTCCCCTTGCACCGGCCTGCGGCACCCCCTCCCCCACACCAGCACCGGCCTGCGCCCCTTTCTCCCCCTCTCCGCACCCCCCGCACCGGCCTGGGGCGCCCCGGCCCCCCTGCACCGGCCTTCGGTCCCCTATGCACCAGCCTGCAGCATGGCTGGCACCTGACCGCCACGATCAGATCACCGGCTGTGCCACCTGCCGGTGTGAATTGCACCCCAGGTGTATCCTGTCTTAAGGTCGTGAGAGGGTGTGACTGTAGATGTGCCGGTGTTAATAGGATCTGTTGGGAGAGGTCAGGGGAGAGGACATGACCCCAGCCGACCTCAGGCCCCCTCTGCTCTCCGTTCCCTTGGTGGGAGCTCATTTCCAGGCCGAGGCCCTGAGAGGGGCATGTGGCCCTGAGACCGTGTGGACACTGCAGCGCCCCACCCTGGGCTGAGGCGTCTCCGTGAACCCCAGGATGCTGGCGGCCTGGCCCGAATCTGCTCCGTCTGCCCAAGACAAGCCTGGATAGGAGCGCCCCCGCGTGTCGAACCTACCACCTGCACCTCCGGGGCGCTCTGCCTGCTTCGCCGCCTCTCCCTGCTCCCCCTGCCTGTCTGGGGAGCTCCCGAGGGCTCAAACTAACACAATTCATTTTGCTTTGTCGCCTAAACTATATATAAAAAGTATAAACTTAGGGGCTACGTTACTGAATGTGTACATCGAGATTGCAGTTTGGAAGGACACTCACTGTGGAAGGGGCCTCAGAAGAGGGAGGTAACGTAGGGGAACCTAGTTCTGTGACCTGCTCTCTCCAGGACTGTTTTCCCTTCCCTTTTTGGAACTGTGGTTTTCGACGTCACTTTCCAACATGGTTAGAATTTAAGAGTTACGGATTAAGGAAATCCCACTGAAGAAAAATTCTGAAAGGGGATGAAGAGATACAAAGGATAAACAGCTCAGAGCACGGGGGCAGGAGGACCCCCCCCTCCCCCGTTACTCAAGGAGATTCTGTCTGGTGGACATAACCACCAAAGCCGCTGACTCTGAAATGTAACCCCAGTTCCCTGAATCAGCGTTTGCCATCAACAGCAAGGACCCGGATGGGCTCCTGCATAACACACCAGGCACCGAGCCTTGTAATCGCAACGAAGACGCCCAACATCGTTAAGTGACATTATTATACACAATAACGGCCACAGGTAAGAGTGATGTTCTTAGTAGAACAATTTATTAATGGATATGCAATAGAATATCTCCCCCCCAAATCTTTCCAGAAATGACGAGACAGAAAGTCAGTTTGGTTTCGGTTCTCTGGCAGTTTTTTCTTTATGTAAACATAAAATATTTGAAGGAATGATCAAAGTAACAAGGGAACCCGTAAGTATAGCTTTTGTAATCTGATCTCAAACGGGTGCTTGGGGTCCATGCGTACAGCAGCGCTACCCCATGACTGACTTCGATGTTCTCCTAAACAGAAATCAAAAGGCTTTTCCTGGACTCCAACTACAGAAGCACAAGTTTGGTAAATCTCGGAAGAATGACCTGAACAAGGGCAGTCGGAACCGTTGCCGGAGGCGAGGCTAACGAGCCAGAGCTGGAGAACGCGCCCAGCCGCACACAGGCCGCCGCCAGCACAGAGCGCTGCTCTGCACGCGGACGCGATGACACAAACGAGTGCACAAAAGTTGTGCTGATGCAGGCATGATCGCGAAATATTTAAATGTCCTTCAAGGCGCGTCTCCGACTTGTGCACACACGGCGAGCGGACCCCGTTGACGGGCCATGTAAAGACTTTTTAAAAACACGCGTTGCAGCCAGAGCGCTCCTCTCCTAACTCTGAGCACTCAGCGGTGATCAGCACGCACATGAAGTGCATCCATTCAGATCCGGGTCTAAGCCATCGCGTGCATAAATCAGGAACGAGTGGAAGTCATAATCGTATTACATAAAGAGCACGGTTTCCGGACCGCTCGACTCATTCACGCTTACTGTGTGGAAGCAAGCGTGGCTCTATCAGTTTTCAAGCCAGTGTCAGGATGCAGGCACGCGCTTACACGGTCGATCGCATACACAAGTAATGAGAGCTTGGCGCCATTTTGAACACCCTTCACACCTTCACCCACAGTCCTGACCAGCTGCCGTCTCACAGAGGTCCGCTCCCTAGTAAGAGCCCACGCGTGATATACACGTCAAAAAATAAACCGTATTATACTAAGAAACATTACCGCACGATACAAATGTTGAATTACCATGGATTCCTATGAACTTTGGGAATCTACTTTTGCAGTTCAGCAGAACAGTAAGCACTTACCAAGAGCATTTATAAGTAATCTGTACAGCAGTTTACATTTAGAGGAATTAACGTCTGGGAGTAAGTTCATTGAGTTGAGAAAGTACTCAGTCTCGGTCTTCTCACCGTCTTAAGTTCAGACCTTATTGACGTACACAGGGACACACAAACCTTATTTCTAACGAACAAAGAAGAGGCAGTGGTCTCGCACGGGCAGTAACTAATTTATTATCTCGGGCAGCGGAACAGGTAGGAGTGGGCCCAGTGCAATAATGGAGACGTTCCCGGAGGCCGTCAGGTGCATTTTTTAACCTTGTGAATCAGCGTTAACAGAAGGCACTTGAAAGGCTTTTCGGGGGCTTTGCCGCCGATGTGTGCTATGCCAAGGGCAAACTTGGTAAACAACTGTGCAAAGAAGGCTCTAGTCATATCATGACGCTTCCTATTTACTTCAAAAGGCAATATTCGATATATAAAAACGGAGTAAATTAAGATGTTAATATATTAAACAATTTATAAACATTTAAAATTATCGATATCTTACAAAACAGTTCTGTGACGATACAAATTTTTGTTACGAACAAAACACGAATGAAACGGAGTACAAAAACGACTCTTAGTTAGCGTGTTAGCTGGGGGACGGGGAGGGAGGAAGGCTCAGACCTTAAATCTCATAGCTTCATGACATAAAATATTCCTAATTAAACTTCACATGTACTTTTAACACTGAAATACAAAAAAAAAAAAAATTGAAATTTTCAATCATTCCTTGTTTTAAGGCCACTGAAACAAGTTTCACATTGTTAGTTTTCGGTGATGTGCTCTTCAGAGTCCAAGGACGTCTGGGTTAGCTCGTCACACCCATCCCGCTCCCGGACTTTCACTAGACGGTGCATCCGTGGCGCTTCCCCCTGGCCCTCAGCAACGAGACCGGCGCCCAGCACCACACGTCACGGTGGCTGGGGCTCAGTCACGGGACGGGAGGGCGCGGGCTCGCCGCTCGCTGCGCCTGTGGTCTGACTCCAAGGACGGTGGCTCTCGGGATACGGTCGCTACGACAACGTTGTTGCTAGGACAATTCCAAGGATCACAAGCAAAACAATTACACAAATGATAATGCACATCATTTTCTGCAAGATAAAGAAAAAAACATTAATTAATTCGCATAATTTGCCAGGTCTCAAAGGAAAGAAATCGCTAATGTCATTTCTTCACAGAATTCTCCTGGAATTTGAGTTTAAAATGCCCAGTCCCCAGGCACAGGACAGGGAGGGGCGGGGAAGCAAAGTTCCAGAGGCAAAGCACCGGGTGCACGTACCGAGTTAACGGAACTTAATAAATCACAGCAGGTGTTGCTGGACAACAACCGTGGGCCCCTGGGGGGAAGGCAGCGTCTACCTGGCACCACGTGGGGTCCTCAGCGGACACTTTGTACCGATCACACGAACACTGCGAGCCGCTCTTCCTCGGACGCGCCGCACGTCTTTTTAGAACTTTAAACGAATCTACTTCCCATTTGCCTAAGACGGTGTCGCTTACACGCGTCTTTGCGCTGAGGCCCGATGCGCGGACGCAGGAAGGCAGCAAGCTTACTCAGCCCTCCGCTGCGCCTGTGGCCCAAAGCGGGCGGCACGGCACTTCCGTGGTTCCTCTGTCACAAACACGTGTCCTGCACACCTAGAAGCTACGCTACCTTCGGCTTCAGAGCCGGTCTCCTCCGGGGGACCGTCCGCGGGAGAAGGGAAGGAAGGAACAGAGATGACGGGCGGGCCGTCTGGGCGACCCTGCCTGAGCGCACGGCTCCGAGCTGGCGCACCAGCACCTCCATCAGCCACCGCGCGCTCGGATGGTCTGCGCGGCAGGCCCCTCGGGAAACTTCCGCTCGGCTACCCAGGGACCGGGGAGCTGCCGTCGGGACACCCCTCTCCGTCAGACCCGCACACGCGCCGGGCGTGAGGACCGCGGCCCGGCCACCCGCCACGCGCTCCCACAGACCCCGCTCGGCACCTTGATCTGAGACGGCCTCTTCCTCGGGCTTCCCAGCAGCGGCCACCCCTCAGCTCCGGAGCCTGCTCACCGCACCCGGGTCCCCCGGGGAAATGCCACCCTGGACGCGAGCTCTGACTTCCGGGGCCCGGGGTGCTGGCCCTGAGGGCGTCTGGGCCCCCCTCGCGGGTGCACGTCCTCCCCACCGGCCCCCGGTGCCGCTCCCCTGCAGCCCACCCCGGCCGAGCTCCTGCACCCAGATCTCCAGCTTTAACAACCATTCTGTCCAGCGCCCTGCTGCCAGCTGCACCCACACGCGTGCCCCTCTCCTCGGCGGGCGGGGCGCCACCACCTCCACCTCGTAGACACAAACGCGGCAGGGTGCGGGCCCTGCCTGCCTCCTCGGGTGGAACGGAGCGCCCCGCCCACGCCGCTGGGCGGTGGGCATTCGGTTACCCACCAAGTGCCTCCGCCGCAGGGCCTGGCCCACCGCGAGGCCCCCCTGCACCACCTGCTGAAAGAATAAATTACGTTTTCTAACGTGTAATCACGGACAGCAACCACTCGTGTATAAAAGAAATAACTGTTGGTGTAAGCTTTGGCGCGTCTTACCGAGGATTGTTTTGCGTTCGTATTTAAAGACACTAGGGTAGGGGCGCCTGGGTGGCTCAGTCGGTTAAGCATCCGACTTCGGCTCAGGTCATGATCTCACGGTCTGTGGGTTCGAGCCCCGCGTCGGGCTCTGTGCTGACAGCTCAGAGCCTGGAGCCTGCCTCGGATTCTGTGTCTCCCTCTCTCTCTTCCCCTCCCCCGTTCATGCTGTCTCTCTCTCTCTCTCAAAAATAAATAAAAACATTAAAAAATTTAAAAAAAATAAAATAAATAAAGACACTAGGGTAAAAACCAGCCATCCGGGCCCACGGCCCAGAAGCCCACTGCTCCCTGAGGGGTCACCCTGAAAAGGGGCGCCCGGAGGGGCTCAGTCGGCTGAACGACTGACTCTTGATTTCGGCCCAGGTCATGATCCCACAGTTTCGCAGACGTGAGCCCTGCGTCAGGCTCTGTGCTGACAGCATGAAGCCTGCTTGAGATTCTCTCTCTCCCCGCCTCTCTCTCTGCACCTCCCCGGCTCACGCTCTGTCTCTCTCGAGATAAATAAATAAACTTTAAAACCTGTGTTCATTTAACGGCATTACCTAACAACATCGCTGGGTCCAACCTAAGAACGAATTTTAATCTTTAGTGTAACCAACATGTTATGACCACTAGGAAAAATTAAGAAAGCACGTATTTTTAAAATTATATAAAAATAGCTCTTAAGTGCTATTACCCTGGCAAAGAAAATCATACACATCATTTTTCCCAGCACCAGGAAAGCCACACAAACGGGCTGTCCCAGGCCGAAAAGCAGTGGTGGGACCTGGCCGCACGCGGGGTCCCTGTCTCCCGTGCCATCTCCCTTTGCAGAAATAAAGGGCCGGCCTAGTGCCGCAGTCGCTTTCGAAAAGAGATAACGAATTCCTCAAGGACTGCCTGTCACCGTCCTGGCACCTGGCACTGCAAAACGACAGTCGAATGACCACGGCAAGACACCCTTCTCAAGGGACACGCATGGGACAGCGTTCCACGGTCACACGAGGAGGGCGCTCCCACATGGGGAGAAAACCAGAGGAAAACACAAATGTACCGGAGTCTGGAGAAAGGGGACAGTCACACAGTGAACAAAATAAAGTCGCTTTCGTCAACGACGGAGACCTTCTCCCCAGAACGTTGTAAACTGACCGGCAGGCTGACAGCACAGGCTCGCACGACAGTCAGGAGGTACCGGAAAATGGACGGGATGCCGGCTCGTGGAACCCAGGGAGATGGGAGGATTTTCACCCCCGGACTTTTCTTTTTTTTTTTTTTTTAATTTTTTTTTTTTTTTAACGTTTTATTTATTTTTGAGACAGGGAGAGACAGAGCATGAACAGGGGAGGGTCAGAGAGAGGGAGACACAGAATCTGAAACAGGCTCCAGGTTCTGAGCGGTCAGCACAGAGCCCGACACGGGGCTCGAACTCACGGACCGCGAGATCATGACCCGAGCCAAAGTCGGCCGCTTAACCGACTGAGCCACCCAGGCGCCCCACCCCCGGACTTTTCCAGAAAACTCCGGTTCCCTTCCCTCCAAGCCAGTCACACCACAAGTGGGGAGGTCTCACAAAGCAACTGTTGCAAAAGCGAAAACGTCAAAGGTGCGTTAACCCGCGAAGTGCCGGCCAACGGAGAAGGCACCACCATACCGTGGCCGCTACATGCAGGGTGACCAGCGGGCCGGGGGCGCGCCTGCCACGCCAGGCGGTGCGAGCGCCCCGGAAGCTGCATCGGGCCGCAGGAGGAGAAGGCCCCGTGTAAAGATGCCCCCCACCCGCCCGTTCACCCTCCGTGTGTGCAGCGGCGGGACCGGGCTCCGCTCCACGGGCGGCTGGTATTACTTTTAGGTCAATGAGGACTGGGCAAGCATCACTGTTAGCTAATTGGCAAAGTTAATAAGTACATTAGTTGATTAGTTACTTACTGCCTCGCTGGCAGGGGGGCACGCACACTGACGTTGTCCACACCATCATTTGCCAACCGATAAGCCAATAATTAGAGCAATTATGGCAACCACAGCCACTGACACAGCCACAATTATCCACTTTTTCTGTCAAAGAAAAGCAAGCTGATTACATCATGGTAATTTCATATCGCCACATTAGAAGACCTCATTCAGTGAAAATAAAACGATCCACGGGAATCTCTTAACATGTAAGTTACAGGACAGCTAATTAATTATTCAGCAGCTTTTAGTTCTTAAAAAGGGTGGTTTTTCCTTGAATAAGGTCAGACTGTTTGGAGACGGTTCTAGAACCCTTAGGACCAGCAGTGAGCGAGCCGCAGGGTCATGGCATGCGGGTAAGTTCCGAGGGGCTGAGACGCACACGTGCTGCTCTCTCACCTCCCACACGCACAGCCACGGGCCCAGCTCAGGAAGGAAGCTAAGAAGGCAGCGGCCCACGTGATCAGCCCCCGCCCTCCTTGGTCCCGTTTGCTCGAGGTGGCGGTGGACTCCTCCACGGCTCCCGCCAGGCCCCAGAAGATAGACCGCCCGCCCAGGGAAGGGGACGGTCACCGTGTGAGCGGCCGCGGCCGCGGGGCGTCTGAGAGCAGGGTGACAAGTTCAAACAGGCAGTGGGGGTTCACAGGTCAGGTGTTCACGGACAGTGGGGGTAAGTTCGTTTGTGAGCTGCTGACGCTCGCCAAGGACGGTGAGGCCTCGCCAGCAGTCAGGGTGGAGACGGGTCACGGCACCGTCTGTTCACAGCGGTCATCTCTTCACTCAAGTTCTCGCTGGCCGGCCCGCTGGTTGGGTCACGGAGAAGCAAAGAGAACCGCCCTCTGCCAACGACTCTGTCACCGAGTCCCCCGCGCCCGGAAGGAGGCTGAGAACTTCCCGCGTGCGCCTCATCACCTCACGTCCTCTGGGAACGTTTGGAAAAGCGGGAACACGGTGACGTCGGCAGCCCTGCCTCCCGTCTCAGAGAGAATGACCACGTGCAGAGGTGCCCCAGGAGAAGCAGGGCCCGGGCTTGGCCGGCTGAGCCGAGCCCACGCGTGCCTCCCGTCCCGCGTCTGCGTTCAGCCCGCACGCTGACTCCTCGCACAAACTGTCGCCCTTCCTCTCTCCCCGGCACCCCGGAACCGCCTCTTGGTAGGGCCTTTGTGGGCGACGGGCAGCGGGCAAGCAGGCTCCCAGGAAGGCAGGTGAGCCCGCACGGCCGGCCCGCAGGACGGGGCAGCACGGCGGGGGGCTCTGTGCCCACCTTCTGCACTTGGGGGGTTGGGGGTGGAGGAAACCCGGGAACTGTGGGGAGAGTTGTCTTGTCTTGGAGTCAGGACTTAACTTCGTCTCTCTGTTGTGTTCTCACAAGAGCTCTGCCCACACACGGCACACTCAGAATTCACACACTCCGACTCCCAGAGCCGAGCGGGGCCGCTGCAGGCGGCTTAGGCCCGGTCTCGGGAACTCTCTGCCTCCAGACCAGACGCGTAGCCAGCAACCCAAGGAAAGAATCGAGTGTTCGCTGCACAAAATGCGCACCCGACGGCTTTGAGAACCTCCAGTCCCGTTAGCTCTGCGTTACCCGCCAGCTGATGGCCCACGACACAGAGGACTCGAGAATGGGAGGCGGCCAGGCTGTGGGTTTCGTTGCTCAGAACACAGTCACGGCACGTTCCCCGAGACAAAGTCTAAAACCTCTTAGCAAAAGAAGCACTTCAGTTGTAAAATGAAATAAGAACTTAAGCAAGCATTTATTTCTTGGAATAGCTATTAAGTCGGGCTACATCAATGAAGAGAAATGAAGAGAAAAATGCGCTTCAAGTCTTAAAAACCAAACTCACCCTTCTAGCTTTGCTGTGATATTTAATCGCCTTTTTTGTTTCTTCTTTAGCGTGTTCTACATAGTCTGCGGCGTTCAGAACGTTTTTTTCTATGTTGTTGATCATTTCGCCCTAGAAACAAAAAGTTTCAAGCTTAGAGGATATTCTCCCACGACTTGAGCGCGTACCCCCAAGGCCGCCACAGCACCAACGACATCTTCACGTGAACGCAACGTGCACATGACGGACACCGAATGTTTTTCACGCTTACGACAACACGAGAACATTACAAATGTGCCGACGTGATGATCAAAATGTAAGTTACACTGTAAAAAGCGTGAACAGGGATGAGAGGGATGGGCCACAACGGAGCACATTCTGAGACATGCTTTCCCACGTGCGCTCCTTGTGACGGCGGGCGCAGCCAAGGACAGGCGGCTAACTCGAGGCGAGACCAATCTCTTACTGTTACCACACACACACGAGGGACAATGACGTCCTTTCTAGTGCACAGGAACTTGTGCTGATTTCTTTAAAACATCGGTCTGTGTGACACTAAGTTCGCCGAGTGAAGGGAACCCGTGGCGCGAGGCGGGCGCAGGGAGGTGGCGGGGAGGGGACAGCGTACCTGGCTCTCTGTCCACAGCAGACACAATCTGCAGCAGTGACGGCGCAGCGTTAGGAGAACGACGCATAATTAAGTCACGTGCTCACCAGCTCAAGCTTACTAGCGGTTTTGACTATACACAGAGTTTGAATTAGGCAGGTCAATGTAACGCATCCCTAACCGACTTCTAAAAGCAAACAACGGAACAAAGCTGAGAATATGGCCATTTCTCTACTGGAGCTTCACGCAACATACTTGGCGTGGAGCCATTGTAATTAACGCCGGAAGCACGCTAAAATCTTCCACGATTACAAAAGCAACGCGGTGCCCTTACGGCCTAGCCGCTCCCTTCAGAACACTTCCGGAGAAGCAGCTGGCAGAAACACACACTGCTCGTGTGGCCTCGGCGAGGGCTCCCCCCCGACCAGAAAGGGGGGGCCTGCCCGTGGTTGCTCGTTTCCCCTAGCAATCGCACGGTATCTGAGGTTTTCACGTACTTGATGATAAACGTCTCCGAAAGGTCGGGGACCCACGTGGAGAGTGAGTCCCGCACGCGGATGGGTTTCCTGTCGTCCTCGTACAACCCAGAAAACAAGCCGGCCAGGGCTTAAGCTTCTCCGGGGCCGCTCCTGCCAGAGCACGCCCGAAACCAGCCTGCCAGCGAGTGAGGACAGATCTAGCTAAGAGGTCCGACGCGGACGCTCCCAGGGCACAGGCGTCAGCTGAACCTGACCCCTGAATCCGCAAGCGGCTGCGAGCAGGCCTCACTCGCTGGTGCGACTGCCACGGAAGGCCTGAGGGAGACTCACGGGAGCCAGAACAAACGAATGCACACACCCAACGGGAACACGTCGACTCGTGGTTTACACCAGATTTCAGGTCTGTTAAGAACTGCCTACGCTGCTTCCATTGTCTCGCGGGGGAACCTTCGCAGCCCCGGGGTGGCCCGCCCTCCCGGCCTGCGAACCGGACAAAGAACACCACGCAGAGAGCGAGGCTTCTATCTGTGGCATGGACTAGGCCCCTCGGGGCCTACTCCTCCAAAGACTTTTAAAACTCTCTCCCAACTACTGTTCTAATACACGTTCCTTGTAAAAACGTGGAAGTACACGTGTCTTAGAGAAGAAACCTAACATCCCCACAGCTGCACCGTTGTCGTCCGAGTTGGTACATCTCTTTCCTTCTGTGCACACAGTCCTATGGAGCCGAGTTCACGCACGTACACACGCGTGCGTGTGTTACACACGACCGTATCTATACAGATGTGTATAAACACACGTAAGATGGTACAGCTGCCTCTTCACTCAAAACTCCAGCACGATACCTGCACGTCTCACTAAAAATCTCCCTGACGAAAGTCTGCCGCCCGTGGCCACCCGGTCGGTGGGCTGTCGTGTGGACACACGTAATGCGAGTGAGCGAGCCACGGCCTCCCCGTTGCAAGTTTGAGCTGTTTCCAGCATCTGCCTCACGAGAACACTGCACTCAGTTTCCAAATGTGGAGAGCGGATCCGGAGCAATGGCTTTCTCGGGTACCTGGACCCGACACTTCACCAACACCAGGCGTCCGTCCCAGACAAGGGAAAACGTGGGCGTTACCTGGGTCTCAACGAACATGGCCATGTCCGTGAACATCTCGTGTAGCTCCCGGATGCTGGTCTCCAGCTTCATGATGTCCTTGTGACGAGACTCAATTTCATTGAGAGCTTGTCTAGTGATCTGTGAATCTGATATAATCTTGGGGAAACAAAGGCAAGAGAGAAATACTGATGAACTCAGGGCGGCTCGGAAGAGAAAGCACAGGCACGGGAATGCGGCCGCAGCCCCCCAGGCACTCACGTCTGCGGTGAAGACCGAAGGGCTCCCGCTTTCCAGCATTTCTTCCAGCTCCTCGTCGGTCGTGGTTCTTCCAGCTGTGAGATGAACACAGGCCCCGCTCAGAACGAGCCGACACTTACAATGACCGTTCGGGGGTGCCTGGGTGCCCCAGTCGGTTAGGCACTCGACTTTGGCTCAGGTCATGATCTCACGGCTCATGGGTTCGAGCCCCACGTCGGGCTCTGTGCTGACAGCTGGGAGCCTGGAGCCTGCTTCCGATTCTGTCTCCCTCTCTCTCTGCCCCTCCCCTGCTCATGCTCTGTCTCTTTCTCTCTCAAAGATAAACATTAAAAAAAAATTCAAAATGACTTTTTCAACCAGAAGTTAGCAACTAAACCTGAGTTAACCTTTTTTTAAGTTTATTTATTTGAGCGGGGAGGGGCGGAGACAGAGAGAGAGGGAGGGAGAGAGAGAGAGAGAGAGAGAGAGAGAGAGAGAGAGAATCCCAAGCAGGCTCCGAGCTGCTAGCATAGAGTTGGACGTGGGGCTTGATCCCACAAACTGTGAGATCATGACCTGAGCCAAAATTAAGAGTCGGGACGCTTAACCGACTGAGCCACTCAAGTGCCCCAGTTAACATTTTCAAGCAACATCGTTCTAGCCTTTCAAATAGCTTTCTTGGGTGAGTGTTAATGATGAGAGAAATTAACATAAGACTAACAAGCAGGAAAAACTGGAAAACTCTCATAAAAAACCTTATAATTGGAATGAATACAAAAATGTAATTTTAGTAGGAATGAGAACTCTAAAAAGGGCGTTGACACATAATTTTTTGGCACAATGGCTTTCGTAAAAGTCTAATTCTGGCTTATGGAAAGAGAATACCAACGTATGTTATCAGCATTTATTAGAAGATTGTAAATAAAGACTGAACATTAGAATCAGATGCTTTAATACTTGCTATGTTTTGGTTGTTAGTATGTTTCCTTGAGTTGAACGTATTCGTATTCTCGATGAAATACAGTCACAGGTTTTTGGAAAAACTCGGTTGACAATCGTTACGTTTTACAATTTGTGTCACACGTAAAAAAAGTTAAATGAGGAAACGTCGTGATCACAGTGTTCACGGCAGCGTTATTCACACGGCCACCGCCTGAGCCAGACACACGGGGTCCACGCACACAGCACAACACAAGTCATCCGGGAAAGAGGGGACATGCCAGCCGCGTCAGTATGGCCGAACCCTGAAAAATCTGCGTCAGGTGAGGGAGGCCAGTCCCAAAAGCCCGTATATTGTACGATTCCGTTTACACGAAGCGTACAAAATGGGCAGGTTTGTGGAGGCTGGTGGCGGTCGAGGGCTCCGGGGAGGAGGCACGGGGAGGACTGATGACGGGGCAGTTTCTTCCAGGGAACGAAGATGTTCCAAACTGGGCTGTGTGGACGTGACAACCACGGACCTGCCCGCTCTGGAAACCGCTCGTGTGGCACGTTCACTGGATCCCAAGAAGGCTGTGGAGATGCCGTTTATTTATGTATTTATGTATTCATTTATTTATTTTTATTAAATTTTTTTTTAACATTTATTTATTTTTTTTAAATTTTTTTTTCTCAACGTTTTTTATTTATTTTTGGGACAGAGACAGACAGAGCATGAACGGTGGAGGGGCAGAGAGAGAGGGAGACACAGAATCCGAAACAGGTTCCAGGCTCTGAGCGGTCAGCACAGAGCCCGACGCGGGGCTCGAACTCACGGACCGCGAGATCATGACCTGAGCTGAAGTCGGCCGCTTAACCGACCGAGCCACCCAGGCGCCCCTGTGGAGATGCCATTTAATGAGGTTCATATTCACAGCTGTTCTGGGTTCCCCCACCCCGGGGGGACACCGCACCCGTCGTGAGGCCGTGTCGCGGCCGAGGAGCCCCGGTCTTCTCCAACAGGGAGCGGACAGCGAGCACACCGGACTGACCTTCCTACGGTCAGCAAACTACCTTCTGCCCGGCGGCAGCCAAGCTCCATCGTCCAAGGGCGACGGCCGCACAGACGTCCTTGAAAGACCGTCTGGAGCCAAGGGCAGTCAGTGTGAGGCCCACAGAGAACCGTCTCCCAAGGTGGGGCAGGGGGGCTGGGGGCAACGGAGAGACACCGAGCAACTGATGGCTGGACGTTTCCCAAGTCTGATTAATACCCTAGGAGCAATGCCAGTTAGAACACAGTGCGAGGCCGCCTGGGGGCTCCGTTTTTAAGCGTCCGACTCTTGATTTCGGCTCAAGTCATGATCTCAGGGTTCGTGAGTTCGAGCCCCGCGTCGGGCTCTGTGCTCCCAGCGCGGAGTCTGCTTGGGATCCTCTCCCTCCCTCTCCGGCCCTCCCTCTCCCTTGCTCGCATGTGCACGCACGCTCTCTGTCAAAAATAAAATAAGTGAACATTTTTAAAACCAGAAAGTAATCTAAAGTCCACTCCGCAAGGATTTTCTGAGGGACGTAAAGAAAACGTTTCGGTGACTCGATGAACAGGAAGCCCTGGAAAGGCTTTAGGCTTTGCAACATTGGCAAAACCAGAGATGAACTACTGTTCTGAAGCCACAGGACTTAAGCAAAGGACCTTTGAATCGAACCGCGTTTTCGTCCACTCACTGATCTCCAGCTGGCGCTGTATGCGTCCTTTGCTCCGCTCCCGAAACAGAGTCTGGGCCTCGTTGTACTCCGTCATGACCTCCACGAATTTCCGAGACAGCACGGAATGCTATTACCACGGAAACACGAAATTAATACACAACGCTCACTTCTTCTGTAGCAAGCGAGGCACAGAAACCACAACGGTCGCACCTGCCCTTCAACTGGACCCGAACGGGTGGCAGCCAGCTCCGGACGGAGTCCGTCCCGGGACATCACGCGCGTCACCCGGCTTGACTCTCACAACACCCCCCGGCTCACAGATGGGACACCTCCCGCTGAGCGGACGTGGCCTGGCACCCACACAGCCAGGCAGAAGCGAGCAGCCTGGACCCCGGTGTGGGCACCACAGACCCCTCACCCCCCAAGCCCCCAGGGTTCGGGAAATTCGGACGACACGGGCCCGCAGCGTGGAATCTTTTCTTCATAATAAGGAGGTCTCCTAAAGACACCACGACCTTTTACACGGAGATGCTGTACGGATTCATGTGACGTAAAGACAAACTATTCTGAATCTGAAAGGGAGACAAGAGAGGCCTGTGCTCACTAGACCGACGACCAAACCTGGGTTCGTCGTATCCGGAGATCCACTGAGGTGCGGTCCCCACTCTCATCCTGATCAAAACTCTGCTCGATAGCTGGAAATGAACAGGAAAAGAGTCACCTTTTAAACTAAACAATGGATGTTTCTCAAGCCAAACCTCAAACTACTTTTCTTTCTTATCTTTCCGATTCCTCATAAATGTATGCATCTTGGCAACAATCATCCATTGTTGATAATCTCACAAAACAAAACCAGGTGTTATATCTTAACATTTCAAAGAAAAACAAAAGACAAAACAAAACGCCCGACTCTCACTGGGTTTGGAGAAGTCAACTATCAACCGACAGGAAAGAGAGAGGAACCTGGGTGACATCGGCTTTAAAACCCTGAAGCGTAGCAAATTCTGATGCACGAATGCCCTGGTTTCTCCAACCAAAAGAAAACTTCCAGGGGAAGATGCAAAGAGAATCTGAGTCTTAAAAACTTGGGGCGCGTGGGTGGCTCAGTCGGTTGAGCGTCCGACTTCAGCTCAGGTCATGATCTCGTGGCTCGTGGGTTTGGGTCCTGTGTCGGGCTCTGTGCTGACAGCTCGGAGCCTGGAGCCTGCTTCGGATTCTGTGTCTCCCTCTCTCTCTGTCCCTCCCTCGCTTGTCTCTGTCTCTGTCTCTCAAAAATGAATAAATGTAAAAAAAAAAAAATTTTTAAACTTGAAGTGACACGTCACCAATCACAGGGTAGGGTCCTTATTGGGAACCCAATTCAAACACACTGTGAAAAGAAATTCAAAGATCACTGGGACGCGTGCATTCCCATGGGGTATTTCGTGACCAATAACCACAATGATCTGACCTAGATATAATCACGGCACTGTGGTCGTACTTTTGGGCGAAAATCCTTCTGTTTTCGAGTACCCTGGAATCCACACTGATGAAACCACCGTCTGGACGGGCTTCGAGCCACCTGGCAGGTGGGAGCCCCTGAGCCCCTGCATGGCGCACAGATGAAGGGTGTGAACGGTGGCAGCTGGCGGTCCCCCCCCCACCAGCTCCCACCTGTCTGAAATGTCCCCAAAACAGTTTTTTCCCATCTGCAGAGATTTCCTGGATGTGAACGCTCTTTTGTAACAATTAAATACAATGTGTCTTTCCAGCAGGCCCCTCCCAAAAGCCACCTGTTAGAGCTGAACCTCCAGCTCCACAGAGGCTAAACCCCGCGCACTTAGCGTTCAACAGAACCTAAACGTAAAGGATTGAAGAAGAACCCGTGATTCGTGGGAAGGACTGTTCGCCTTCTCACGTATCTGCAATTTGGCCACAAGCGTCCTACAGACACGCCTCTGTAAGAGGTCAACCCTTTATCAGCAAATGCTTGACCTTGTTGAATATTCGTGCTTCTGTCCCCAATATGCCAATTAACAACCATTAGCTTTAGCCCCTGGTCCTCCGTCCTCCCAGCCGGCAGTTAAAGAATTCTCGACTCATGAATCATTTACAGACTTCCTGTTCCAGATACACACAAATAATTTAAAGTGCCCATCGTGTGGACGTTTAGAAATGTGGAAGAACAGAAAATGATAAAGGAAATAAAGACGAGCCACGTGCCGCCATGAAGGGTCAAACGCAGCCAAAGCCTTAAACTCACACTTCAACTTGGCTCGGATTTTACTGGCAGTTTTCTTGATTTCTTTGTTCAGATCCTCAAGGTCTTCCTTTGTTTCTTAAAAAAAAAAAAAAAAAAAAGGTATCTGAGCTATAATATCCAACAGCAATAATGCCCAATAAACGTATAAATGGAACAACATCCTTGGCAAATACTCAAGTGTTTTTATTTCTTAAGAAAAAGTATCCATCTTGCCAGTGGTTCACCAAGACCAAGGGACCCCACTGGCAGGCGGAGCTTGGTAGAAATGCACATTCCTGGGCCCCGCCCCAGACCTCTGGGTGCCGTTCTGCCACCAGCAACGGGACCTGACAAGCCCCCAGGTGACTGTGATGTGCACCTATACTTGGCTGGTTTGCAGCCATTAATTTGGTGGAACAGGTCACTGGATCCGTGGCTAACACCTAGACCTAAGAAAGAAAAGCAGAAATTAACCAAATCCCGGAAAAACAATTCTCCCGTGCGTCTGATTTCTCTTGTGCTCTCCTCTACCCAAGCAAGGCGAGCCCCTCAGGGGAGTGCTGGTGGCCACACTGTGTCCGGGCTGGCAGAGCGAGGGCCCAAGTCTACAGGCAAACGCACACCGGGCAGGATGTATGCAGGGGTGTGGCCCCGCTGAGGACGGGGCACAGCTATGAGCGGGGAAGGGGGTGGGGGGGACGGAGCTGCGGTGGATCAGTGCAGGCAGAGCCCCGCTGGCACTCCCCGGGAGCACTCCCCTCGCTGGATAGGAAAGCCCCTGGGCTGTTCCAGGAGGGGGAGACCCCGGGCTCCCTGCTCACACAGGCAGGCGGGGGCCCAGGCGTAAGTGAGAGACGAGAAAGGGGCATTGCCAGCCACAGCAGCGGGCCGCGAGGCTGTCCTTGGCAAAGGTGCCATTTCAAACCACTGAGAAATGACTCTCAGTGCTCTGAGAAAGGTGCTCTCAACACCCCTGCTGGGAACTGTCCGGAAAACTGGACGAAACGTGCGTTTAATCTGCTTAAAGACACCATAAAGCTACACGGGCAGGGAAGAAGACCCGGGAGAAGGACACCCAGGGAGGGAGCCAGCTGCTGGAGTGGCTGTAAGCTGGTGGCCACGGAAGAGGGGCCCTCGCAGACCAGATCCAGGACCGCAGCTGCTCCCCCAACCCCTGCCACCTGTCAGCAACGTTTACAAATCATCTTTTAAAAAGCAAAATACTGAGGCGCCTGGGTGGCTCAGTCGGTTGAGTGTCCGATCTTGGTTTCAGCTCAGGTCATGATCTCACGGCTTCCTTGTGGGTTCCAGCCCCGCCTTGGGCTCTGTGCTGACAGCATGGAGCCTGCTTGGGATTCTGTCTCTCCCTCTCTCTTTGCCCCTCCCCCACTTGCTTTGTCCCTGTCTCTCTCGCAATAAGTAAATAGACTTGTTTTTGTTTTGTTTTTAAAGATGAAGGGTGGTAATTTTTTTAATGTTTATTTTTGAAAGAGAGAGAGACAGAGAGACAGAGCACCAGGAGGGGAGGGGAAGAGAGAGAAGGAGACACAGAATCCAAAGCAGTCTCCAGGCTCCGAGCTGTCAGCACAGAGCCCAACGCGGGGCTCGAACCGATGAACCGCGAGATCATGACCCGAGCCCAAGTCAGACATCTAACTGACTGAGCCACCCAGGTGCCCCAGTAAATGAACTTTAAAAAATAAGAAGAAAATACTCTCCTAGGATTGGAATTACTGCTACTAGCTTTTACGTACAAAGCCCAGGACTCCACCAAAAATAACCAGGCAAACAAAGAACAGCAGACGAGCTGCACAGACCCACAGGGCGCCTGTTAGTGGATCATCAGACACAGACTTCTGACATCATTATCCTCGAAGGGGTAAAACACAAAATTAAGAACTTTGTCAGAAAACCGGACGGTGCACAAAGGAACCAGGTGACGTTGCGGGACCAAAACTTCTCTCGCCCAGAAATAACTCAACGGGCAAAGAGAGGTCCGCAGATGACTCAGAAACACAACTTCCAAGTAAAACGAGGAGACGGTGTCTCCGGGAAATAGAGAGCGGAGGGCAGGAGATGCTGAGAGTACAATGAAAAGGTTTAACTACACAGATTTCAAGTCTCCCAAAGAGAGAGGATAGGAAATCGGGCAGAGACGGTTCACGGAGAGAAAGTGGCTGAAGTGGCCAGAGGCGTGGACTGAAAGATCCAAGAGGCCTTGGGGAAAGCAGGCAAACAGAAAGAAAACCACATCCAGAAACGTCAGCACAAAATTGCTATAGCAAAGACCAAAACCCAAGTATCTTAAAAGCTACAATTCGACAGGTGACTTTAAAAAACACAAAAACACAAAAACAAAAAACAAACAAACAAAAAGGCACTGGAAAGATAACTTCAAGATCTTCAAGATGGTCAAAGAAAATTACTTCCCAACAGACTCCTACACTCAGTGAAAACATCCTCCAAGAACAAGATTACAGATGGAAAATTTCAGACAAATGCATACTCCCAACTAAAAGCAGTGATAGTGTTTTGATTTTTTTTTTTTTAATTTGAGAGAGAGAGAAGGAGAGAGGGAGAGAGGCAGAGAGGGAGTGCACAAGCAGGGAAGAGGAGCGGGGGTGGGTGGGAGTGGGGAGAGGGGAGAGGGAATCTCAAGCAGGCTCCACAGTCAGTGCAGAGCCTGAAGCAGGACTCGGTCCCAAAACCCCGGGCACAACCTGAGCCAAAATCAAAAGTCAGACGCGTAACACACTGAGCCACCCAGGCGCCCCAACAGTGTTTGTTAGAAAGAAACAGTCTCAGATGGAAGGTGTGAGGCCCAGGGATAAAGAAGGAGCAGCGGTGTGGGTGGTAGGTTAGTTGTACAAAACAAGGTAAGATACAAATAGTTATATTACTTGTATCTATTATATACACACGTCAATATGTGCATCTGAGCAAAGATGGGGTTAAAGTTTCCTAAGGCCCATGTGTTACCGGAAGAAACAAAAGTACAGATTTACATTAGATCTTAAATCAAGAATATACACTATGGGGGCACCCGGGTGGCTCGGTCGGTTAAGCGTCCGACTTAATTTCGGCTCGGGTCATGATCTCAGGGTCCCTGAGACTGAGCCCCGCATCGGGCTCTGTGCTGAAAGTTTGGAGCCTGATTGGATTCTCTGACACTCTCTCTCTCTCTCTGCCCCTACCCCACTCAGACATGCTCTGACTCTCAAAATAAATAAACGGTAAAAAAAAAAAAAAAAAAAGAATACACACTGTCATCTAGGGGACGACCACAAAGCGACAGGACGTAGTTCATATAAACAGACTAACAGTGCAGGGGATAAAATTCTTAAAAACCAATCCAAGAGAAAGCATGAAAAGAGAGAAAAGGTACCAAAGAAGCAAGAATGTCCGCCCCAATGGCACATCACGAATTCTGGCAAACAGACTAAAAGCACTTAGAGACAAAAAACGATCAGACTGGAAAGAAGACAAAGCCCGGTCACGTTTTATTTTACGGATAAGAGCCCAGAGAGAGCTGTCAGCTACTAGGGCGTAGGAGACCGACGGGAAAGCCGTGTGGTAGGTCCACCTCGCACACCGATCAGGGACATGGAGTGGGGGGGAGAACGGGGGGGGGGGGGGGGGGGGAGGGGCGCGGTGGGGGCTGCGCACTCAGGCAGGGCGGACGGGAGCGCAGAGCCTGTCAGCGGGGACGAAGGCCCAACGCGCTGCGACGCTTCGCGGTTCTGACGGCATCCGTGCCCGTGTCCTCCGCGCGTGAGTCTGGACTGGGCCCTGGAAGGAGGGGACAGGGGGCTATAAAGGGTGTCCCCAGACAGTCCCTGAGATGGGAAGCAGGGACTGCACGTCGGATCCCGGTGCGTTATCAACGTCGACTTTTCTGCCTCAGATGGTTACGGTGTCGGCGCACAGAGCATATCCCGCGGAGACACACACAGGAGCACGGCTCTGACACGAGTCGGCAGAACTGACGACAACACACACACCACACGTGTCACACGTGTCGGCAAACACCGCGTGTGCTCATCCAGGCACGGAAAGCACACGCATGGCCACACGCCCGGAGATGCGGACGACGGGCGAACCTAGGGGAAGGGATCGGGGGTGTTCTCTGTACTGTCCTGGCAACTTTCCCACGGACTTGAAGATTTTCTCGCTAAAAACCCGAAAAGCATGTTGACCGACACCCGTCCTCCATCCAGCAGCTGCAGGCCCAGGAACCGGGCGCCCGTCTGCAGTCTGGCGCCACCTGGTGGCCACCGTGCTCAGCACCGCTCGGCCCAGAGGCTGGGGGGCTGGGCCGCAGCGGCTCGGGGACCCCCACCCCCCTGTCCACGGCGTGGTACCCCGCCCAGGACAAAGGGCTGGGAGGCCGGCAGCCCCCTGCCGCCTGCCTCACCCTGGGCTCCTCACCGCAGGGCCCCGTCGTGCAGGAGAAGGGTGACTACGAAAGCACTTGCACGTGGTTTCCCACGACTCGGTTCACACGTTGTCACGAAACGTACAAAAGAAAGAAGCAATCGTCTTACTTAGGGCCCAAAAGGGACTACTGTGAGCACTGAGGGTTCCGCATTTACTGCAACGGCAGCTTCATCTGCTCCTTCTTGGCAGCAGCGGTTTTTCAGAGGTAAATCACTCACGAGGAAAAAAATACGCTAACATTTATCCAAATTCAGTTCTCCCAAAAATTAAATAAGAGGTTAACAGGCATCACATAAAAATTTCTGTGGGCCTCACGCCGGTCAGAGTGGCTAAAATGAACAACTCAGGAAACAACAGATGCTAGAGAGGATGTGGAGAAACGGGAACCCTCTCGCAGTGTTGGTGGGAATGCAAATTGGTGCAGCCACTCTGGAAAACAGTGTGGAGGTTCCTCAAAAAATTAAAAATAGACCTACCCTATGACCCACGATAGCACTGCTAGAAATTTACCCAAGGGATACGGGAGTGCTGAAGCATAGGGGCACTTGTACCCCAATGTTTATAGCAGCACTCTCAACAATAGCCAAAGTATGGAAAGAGCCCAAATGTGCATCAACTGATGAACGGATAAAGAAGATGTGGTTTATATACACAACGGAATACTACACGGCAATAAGAATGAAATATGGCCTTTTGTAGCGACGTGGATGGAACTGGAGGGTATTATGCTAAGTGAAATAAGTCAGCCAGAGAAAGACAGATGCCATATGTTTTCACGCATATGTGGATCTTGAGAAACTGAACAGAAGACCATGGGGGAGGGGAAGGGGAAAAAAAACAGATACAGAGAGGAAAGGAGGCAAACCATAAGAGACTCTTGGATGCTGAGAACAAACTGAGAGTGGATGGGGGGATGGGGGAGAGGGGAAAGGGGGTGATGGGCACTGAGGAGAGCACCTGTTGGGATGAGCACTGGGTGTTGTATGTAAGTCAATTTGACAATAAATTATATTCATTCAACAAAGAATAAAATACAGTAATTACAAAAAAAAAAAACAAACAGACTAAGGGCAAACAGACTAAGCAAAGTTGACACAGGTTTCCTTATTGCAGGACTGCTCAGGGCCTTTATTGCTCAGAGTACACTGTAACTTCTCTAGAGGGATTATGGCACAATGAGGCTCCCAAAGCACTTAGTGACATAGGCCAGCCGATGAGATTCGTGCCCCACAACACACTTTGGGAAACAGTCTTCTAAATCGTAAGATAAGGCATCTACAGAGGGTCAGAGCATCGTTTTATAAGACATGCAAAATCTTAAAATTAAAAACGTGGGTTTTTTATTCAATTTAAGATTTTTATTTTTTCAGCGTAAGACTACATCAAGTAATCTAACAAAAAGTTGCTCTCAACTCTCCTCTCTACTTGAGAGTAAGAGCGCCCCCTTACCACTTACACTCAAGCCCACACCGGAGGTCACCGAAAGAAGACAACAATAGAAAGCACAAGAGGAAGGGAGAACATGTCATTATTCACAGAGGACACGACCGGGTGCGGAGACAGCCCAACGCAATCTACACGGAAATTAACAGCATTAGAAAGTAATCAGGCAGGACAATGGGTACCAGGTCAACACGTGGAAACGAACAGAAAATAAAATTTGCAGCAGACGCTGCTTACGTGAACACCGATACCCAAAGCACCTGGTAATAAATACAGTGCAGGATGCGTGAGGCGTCTGCAGCAAGCCCTGCAGACCACGACCCGGAGTAACTGGTCTAAACGGAAGATCTAAATGGTGGCGGGACCGACCGTTTTCATGGACTGAAGGGTTCCTACAGTAAAGACACCATTTCTGAAATCGCCACGTGACCGGTGGACTCCAATCTGCAGCCTCTGGCTTGTCCAGAGCCATCTCACCCCTAAAGTTTCCAAAACCTACCTCTCCAGGTCGAGGCAACACTCCCTTACGACTACCAAGGCCCCGACTTTGGGCTAATCTAAAACCGTTTCTCACATGCTGTCCTTAGCAGACACCCAGGACAGCACATGGCGTGCAAAAGCCTTTCTTCTTCAAGCCACCTGTAAACCTGCCCTAACAAATGCTGTTTTCCTAATCAATCTCTTTTTTTTTTTTTTAATGTTTTATTTAGTTTTGAGACAGAGAGAGACAGAGCATGAGCAGAGAGAGAAGGAGACACAGAATCCGGAGCAGGATCCAGGCTCCTGAAACGAAGTCGGACGCTTAACCGACTGAGCCCCCCAGGAGCCCCCTAATCAATCTCTTGTTAACTTTCGTCTCAACACAAAATCCCGCCACTCCTGTTTAACTAGGGACGCAGAAAGTACGAATCTGAGGTCCCATCACTGATACGGCCCCGCAGCTCGGCAAAGCCCCTCCTGCGTATTCTTCTGGACGGGACACAGTGGTGGTCGTACAAAGCCACCACTGCGTCAGGACGGGGTGTGGCCTGCTCGGTTCCAGTGTGTTTACGAGCTCCCAGCCTGACCTCCGGCAGGTGCCGCCAGGGCCCAGGCCCGTTTCGAAGGCAGCAAGAAAGAGGCACAGAGACAGACACACAGACAGACGCACTTCTTTTCAAAGCCAGCAACTTACTTCCTTCTGGGTTTGGTGCAGAAAGAATGATGCTGTGGTTTTTCTTTACTTCTTCAACATATTGAGCTATTTTAGCTATACTGGTCCTGATCTCCTCAACCTAGGACAGACAGAAAGTCATCATTATTGCGCACATCCGAATCTGCTGCCACCTGCCGTTCCCGAAAAGGGAAGGATAAAGGAGGGAAGTGAATGAGTAATCACCACATAAAGAAATAACAGCCTTTTACCATTCTCACACTGGGAATTACTTACTTTGAAGACAAAGAAAAACGTACCGTGTGAAGGTCCATACTGCCGTGGCTAAGGCGGTGTCAACGCTCAGCAACAAAACCCACCAGGTTGTACAAACCTTTACAGTCAAGACCCACGTGTTGCCGCAGATGACGTCACCGGGAAGCACGAGGCCGCCTGCAGCTCTCTGTGCAGTCAGCCGGGAACAGGGCAGGGCGCCTGGGGGCTCAGGCGGTTCAGAGACCGACTTCAGCTCAGGTCACGGTCTCGAGGTTCATGAGTCTGAGCCCCGCGTCGGGCTCTGTGCTGACAGCTCAGAGCCTGGAGCCTGCTTCGGAGTCTGTGTCTCCCTCTGTCTCTGCCCCGCCCCTGCTCACGCTCTCTCTCTCAAAAATAAACATTAAAAATCTTCAAAAAAAAAAAAAAAAGGGCATGCCAGCAGTAATACCCACGTGGGGAGGTGTTTACCGTAGACGAGGCCAAGGCTTCCTAGTCATTGTTTTTACCCAATGATCTACACTATTGAACACTTGTCTCAAACCGTAATGTACTCGTCAGCAAGGTTCATCCAAACAGATCCATGTATCTAGAATTACCAGACTGGGGACACAGCTTAAGTGCTGATTGGTCCCTCCTAAAACAGTCATTACAAAATCCTTCCACGTCGTGGTAGATGTCCACATCCTAGTCCGGTGAGTGCTCCCACATAGGGCAAGAGGACTTCGCAGATGGGGCCGAGTCCTGACACGGGAAAACTACCCTGGTTACCTGAGTTGCTCTGAAGTAATCACAAGTGTCCTTACAAAAAGGGGACGAGAGGGTTAGATTTAGAAGCCGGGGGTGAGAAAACAGAAGCGGAGGCTGGAGCCATGTGCCTTCAGCGCCAGTCGCTGGAAAGGCCAGGGGATGGCTGCTTCCGTGGCGCGTCCACAAGGAGCCAGCCGTGCCGGCACGCGGGTGTGAGCGCTGCACACTCACTTCAGACTCCTGACGTCTGGACCGGGAGAGAGCGAAAGCGTGTCGGTCAAGCCGCTGGGGCGGTGGCGATTTGTGAGAGCGGTGGTCGGAGACTAACTGCACGCACGTACTCGCGAGGGGAGGAGGGGAAAAGACAAGTATCTTAGGATCACCATGAACGTGGTCTTGACCGCCTGGACTCCTTGAAAGGGTCTTGGCCCCCGGGACCCCGGTCCGAACTCCGAAGCACACTTTGAAAATGCACGTGCCGGAGGGGCGTGGAACACAGAATCCCGCCTTCCCCGAAGGGTGAAGTGCTACTCCGTCGGGCCGGGGGCTACCCCCACCGACGCAACTCCTGTAGGACCGTGTATACTTCTCACGCTCACAGCTTAAGTTTACTGACCGTGTAAAAATGACACACCAACTAAAAACCGATTCCCTTACACGTTTGCTATTTCAACACCAGCAGGGACACTCTGGCCTCGGTGCACGGGCTCCTGTCTCAGCCGAAGCAAACGCACCAGGGCACAACCGTCACCCGAGGCCAAGGCACCGCCTGCACACCTGCGGAGTCTGCGTTCACACCCCCTGGTGCCCAGGGCCTCGGGGCCGACGCGACGCGGGGACTGTCGCTCCCACACGGTGCAGGTGCCAGCGGGCAGGGTGGTCTGACAGCTCCCCCTGACACCACACGGGGTCTCTTTCTGTCCCTTACGAGTCATCGTCGCCAGGGGGACCTTTCCTGGCCACCCGAAGAGCACTCTCCAGAGTCCTTTACTAAACACTGGCCACGTGCAAAATTCTATCTTTTACAGCATTCCACGTGATATTTAAGATACAAAGGCCATTTTCAAAAAACCAGTTTGTATTAACAACATCACCTGTTGTCTAACTAAGAAATCCTTCCACGAGACTTAACTGTAAATACGACGACTCTCTAACCAGTGAAAACTTGAACTTCGGTTGAACCCCAATGCTGCCAAGCCTCCCAGCGGGAGTCCCGTTCCCATGCCTCTGGGGCACCTACAGCCGACACGGACCCGGACCCGTGTGGTGACCAGAAACACGGGGAGTGGCATTCAATGACCTACTGTACACAATTCTTCCACCGGAGGTGACAACACCATTTAATGCCAGGTGGGTCTTGACAATAAATACATTTTTACAAAGAATGGAATTCTGGAAGAGTTAAGCATCCAGATAAAGGGGGTAAAAATAGAAAAACAATTTCACAAAGTGGGTAGGTAAGCTCAAGACAATTAAAAACAATCTCATTTCCAAAGTGAAACAAGGAAATTCAGTATCTTAACTTCTTTGGGCCTTAAAGTAAGTCCCTGTATCAAATAACTTAATTTCATATTTTTCCACTAGATAAGATTAGGAACTAACATAATAAATACGTAAACCCAGTGACTAGGCTTATACTAGATATTCAGTGAATTCTGAAAACTGATAACTTTTAATATGTTTTTATTAACATATTACTTTTTTTTCAAATCTGCACACTGATAGGCCAGTTTAGACTGTCCCTAGATTTAAGAGTCCATTGAAACTTGGGGCGCCCGGGTGGCTCAGTCGGTTGACCATCCGACTTTGGCTCAGGTCATGATCTCACAGTTCGTGAGTTCGAGCCCCCCGTCGGGCTCTGTACTGACACCTCAGAGCCTGGAGCCTGCTTCGGATTCTGTGTCTCCCTCTCTCTCTCCCCCTTCCCTGCTCAGGCCCTGTCTCTGTCTCTCAAAAATAAACATAAACAATTTTAAGAGTCCACTGAAACTATTAGACTAGATTCAGTGTAACCAAAATAAACCCTGCAAATGAAGTTTTTATCATTCAAAAAAGATAACGCACACGTTTCTTCATGTTTAACAAAGTCAAATTATTTGTTCTGTGACTCAGTTTCAAAAATTTGAATTCACGCAAAATTTGGTCAACTATTACTTAGGTTTAAGCCTTTACGCACGGGATACCCCAACAGCAGCCCTGGGGTGCTAAGAGGGAGGGGGAAGGCCTTGCAGCCAGCCCGGGACAGGGGACGTGGTACAAGGTCAGATCCAAGGGACGTGGCTCCAGGGTGGACACCTCAGGGAAACGCCAGGCTGATGGGTGACAGAGTGGCTTTCCCACAGTGATATACCTGCTTACGTCTAAGACTTTCCAGCAGAGGAATTTAAGATTCGTTCAGTGGTTTTAGAAAGACACAGTATGAGCTCTTTGATGCCCGAGGTCACCGTGTGGGGACCCTGTGGAGGAAAAGGACGAGGAGTGTCGTCGTGTGCGTGCTGGGCACTCCTGACCCGGCGCCATCAGCAGAGGGCACCACCGCCACCACGACTCCCTCTGGAAAGGATCGGGTGGCCCTTCGCTTGGCGACCACTGCTCCCAGGGTGAGACTCTGAGGGTGGCAGGGTCTGGGAGGAGCCTGTCCCGGGAGGGGCGCTCTCTACCCACCACATCAGCATCACGTCAGGAGAGGAAGCCCTGGCCAGGCGCCACCCAGCCCTGGGACGCCAAGCTCCTCCTGGGAGGGGACCGGGGTCAAACCAGCACTGCCCCGTCCCCTCCCCAAGTGCACTTCCCAGAACAATGGATCCACACCACCAAGTATTTTAAGGGCACTAAAAATTCTAGAGAACTTGAATGTAATTCACACAGCAACTCTTCGTAATATTACTTTTAGTATTATTTCAAATAAGACAAACACTCAGGTATGTTAACTGTGTTTGGAGACAGTCTGGCTGGGCTTCCTTCAGTGGCTCTTACCTGATGGAAGAAATCATCCATGAAATGGTCCTTTTCAACGACAACACTTGTGTCCCCATCATCATTCTTTCTGCACTAAAACGGAAGATATAAAAAGGAGAATTCAGATCTCAGAAACGTCTATGTGGCCACAAACGGTGAACTGAGAGAGAGGAGCATGAACCGTAACAGGCCGGCACTGTCCGCGACAACCGTCCACGACGACATCGCTTGTCCACGGAAGAGACCACGGCAAGGGGAGGGGCGGGGGCCCCGGAGGTGGCGTGGCTGCTTCCTGGAAACAATGGCCGGACTTCTCAGAACTCAGCAACGCGGACCCGTTCGTTGGCCCACGTAAGCCAACATGACACAGCAAGTTTTATCTCCGAGCAGCAAAGCCCTTACACTGCATATTTTCTACGAAGATTAAGAACACGGACACTGCCGGTTAACTTTTCTAAAGCACGTACCTTTCAAGCACCTTGCACTCGTCTCAGCTGGCATCCCCCGTGTTCCTCTGAACAACTCCCAGTGGCGCCCACGAATAATAATCGCTTCTAATGAGGAAACCCTTAGCACAGAAGACCCGGGGAGCGACACGGAGGAGAGAGGCGGCTGTCCCGACCGCCGGGAGGAGCCCCAGCGAGGCTGTACCGGCAGTCAGGTTCTGGACGTTTAAATCCCGTCAAAGAACATTCCAGGGCACTTCTCAAACTCGAGTTGCATCAGAATCTCCAGAAGCCTGGGTCTCTGACTCAGGTCAGAGTGGGGCATTCTAGAACATGCTAGAACACTCCAGAACGCTGAACGCTGTTGCATTCTGACACATTCCAGTGCGTGAAGAACCATTTTCCAGGGAGGGAGGCAAGACACGTGGTGCCAGTGGGAGCCCGGGAAGCAGCACGGGGTGGGGGGAGGGCGCTCACCGGGCGGCGCCCTGCAGACAGGCGTGGGCTCACTCAACCCTGACTCCGGCTGGGGCCCCCAGCCGTGTCCCGAGTGGGACACAGCCACCACCCTGCTCTCACACGACACCAGTTGTTGAGAAAGACGCCCGGGGTGACCGCGCTGAGAGTGTTGTGTTTGTGCCGCGTTAACAGGACAAGAACTACGGATTGAGCTGTGTCCCCAGAAACACAGACGTTGAAGGCCCGGCCCCAGGGCCTCAGCACGTGAACCATATTGGGAACAGGGGTCCGTGTGGGGTAATTAGTTGCCACGAGGTCATGCTGCGGCAGGGTGGGCCCTTCACCCCACGTGACTCGTGTCCGTGTGAGGAAAAACGACAGCCACCCGGGGGAGACGGCCGTGTGACGAGGGTGTGCCCGAGGACGAGCAGCCCCACCAGCAGCTGCGAGGGCAAGGGGGAGCCCCGGGTGCCCAGGGAGCACGGCCGCCACGCCTCCACCTGCCACCTGTGGCCCCCAGAGCTGGGAGAAGCCAGCTCTAACCAACCGTGCTCAGCGAGCAACTCGACCCCCCATTACTGTCAGCAGGACTGTTCCGGCCTGCTCACCGGCAGGCCCTGAGCCTGTGACCCGTGTGACCCGGGGGCCTTGGTGTCACAGGGGCGCGTAAACCCACAAAGGCTTCAGAATCCCAGCCGGTCGCGGTTGTGAGCAAAGCTGCACTTCCAGCGGCCATCAGCCGGCAAGCCGCCGAAAGGAACGTTCGGGGAGCCACAGACAGCTCTCACTCCTCCGGGCCCCTCCCCTCCTGAGGGAGAGGCAGGCTGCCAGCGGGACGGAGGGCAGGTGCACCGGGGGCTGCGGGAGGCACCCACGGCCCGCGTCAGCACGTCACGTCACACACCGGAGCACAGACCGCGTGGCTCAGGGACTCGGGCCCGAGTCCTCAGAAGCCACAGGGCCGCTCTGCGGATCCGGGTCTGTCTGACTCCACAGAGCTGGCCACCGACAATCCCACCGTGCTGACCCTTTACCTCCAGCTTGCGGCACCCGGGCAACGGGCCCGTCCCGCCAGGAAGGGGTCAAGGCACTGAGGGCAGAGGGACTGCCCCGTCGATTTGGTTCCAGACACCCTTGCTCTTAAAAATTCACCATCCAGGGGGCCTGGGGGGCTCGTTCGGTTCAGCGTCTGACTCTGGGTCTCAGCTCAGGTCACGATCTCACGGTTCGTGGGATGCAGCCCATGTCGGGCTCTGCACTGAGTGTGGAGCCTGCTTGGGGTTCTCTCTCTCTCCCTCTGCCCCTCCCCCGCTCTCAAAATAAAATAAGTTAAAAACAAATCTCACCATCCACCCCTCAGAGGAGGGGGACTTCCCTCCTGGCCGCCACGCCAGACAAAGCCCGGCCACCAGGCTCTCTTCCCGACTCCCTGCGACAGCCTCACCCCTTGCCTTTGAGAAAGTGTATTCCATACCCCGCTCCTCTGGACTTGGCCCTGTGTCTCTCTACTCCCTGGTGACTATTTGTCTCATTGTCTTGCCTTCTCAGCTGTGGGGTCTCAAAAGGGACCGGCTGTCTTGTCCGGCTCGAGGCCAGGAACATCGGCGCGAAATAGCATCACCTAAGTAGCTGGCCTGCGAGGACCGTCACGAACTTGATTTAGGAGTTGCAGCTGGCTGTTCCACCCGTGGCGCCGAGTACAGGCGGTGCGAAACACCTCTACCTGCCCCCACGTCACTCTCACAGGGCCACTCACATCTCACTGCTCTGAGAGCAATTCTAGACTCACAGATGCCCGGATTCCGCTTTGCTTTTTGTTATGAAAACCGCAAACACACACAAAAGCAGAAGGAAACCTACCGTGAGCCCTCCATGTGCCCATCACACGGCTCGGCGGCCATCCACCCGCAGCCGTCTTGCTTCACCTGTGCGCCTCCCCCCTCCCCACCCCGAGGTACTTGGCCATCCCGAGGCGAATCCCACGCAGAAGACACCGCCGTGTGTTCCATTCTGCAGAAAACTCGAGGGAACTTTCACCTCCCACGGGGCAGAGATACCGCTATGCACCTCGGCGCTCAGGGAGAGGCTTCCAGCCTGACGCCCGAGGAAGGCGCATCTCACCGCCACCTGTCCACGCTGCGCGCTAAGCACACCCCACGCGGCAGTGCGCGGGCCACCGCGAGGCACCCCGCGCACCTGCGTGCTCTTCATTCCCGGCCACCCCTGCGGGCGGGGGACCCGTCTCCACCTGCAGCCCTCGAGGGAGCCAGAGGACCAGGAACGCGTTCTCCGTCCTCTTCCTTTAGCCTCGTTTTGAACCCTTTACTTCTATTTCTAACTTCTAACTAGAGTTCTCAAAACTCGCGGTAAGAGGACACAGGTTCCTTAATGCCGTCTTAGCAGTTCCATTCGTAAAAAAGAACAAAGAAAGTGACAACCGAAACACTGCTGTTTCATTAAAGCGGCATCACGGCCCCGTCTGCACGCGCCCGCGTTCATCCCTCCAGTTGGGCGGTGAACGGACCGCGTACGAGCCGCCGGGTGACGGTCGCTACAATTTGTGGCAAAGCCTTTACCGGAGGCAGTAGGAGTCTTCTCCGATATGACGGGCTCGACTTCCAAAGTGTCAAATTGCAAGACAAACATTCAAATACCAACATTTCCGTTCCCGTTACATTTCAAAAGAAGTCTCCTTAAATGCAGGGTTACATTAAAAATAAAATTCTCCCTCTGTGCCAACTATCGTCAGGAGCAGAGAGCAAGGAGCTTGCACGTCTGGCGACCGTTTAACAGCCGTGAATAACTTGTCACGGGAACGCTCACTGTTGAGACTTCGACGGAAGCTGGGTTATCACAAATCGGGAGAATCCAAACTGATGAAACGCTGGCTTCTTTCTCCACACACACAGATCGAAAGTGAGGGCAGACAAAGTACATTTTCTTGAAATATCTACAGCACTTGTCCCTTGGCTGCTAGAATACATTAACTTCTTTCTCAAACTTAAATCCCTTGAGTCAAAGAAAAGAAGCTGTGATTACGGGTAAAAGCCGTCTGTTGGCCGGTTTGTAATTCTGGAGCTGAGCGTAACAGGCCTTTCTCACACTCATACTATCAGACTTCAACGCCCTGTGGTAGAACGTCACATTGCTTCATGGTTTTCCCTTTTTGCTACCTACGTGTCTCCACTATTAACGTCACACAAATACCTCTGACAGGTACTTAGGCTTTACATAAACAGAACTGTACCGTGCAGATGCTTCTGCTATCTGACCCTTTTCCTCGCATGCCATGTTCAAGGGTCTCCCCTTGTCTGGGACGCTCCCTCGCCGCCAACCAAACCAGCCCTTCTCCACCCGGGAGGTGGGCCCGCTTGTGCGACCCCGCTGGTGGCTCCAGCTCATTCCAGTCTCAGCTCACACACCCTCCCCTGGTCGCCCGTCCTCAGGAGCCCACCCACGGCCTCTCACCCTGCTTGATTTCCTTCAGAGCAGGGGTGTCCTCGGCTGACCCCTGTCCACCCTCCACCTGAGTTTCCGGGCCACGAGGACACTGTCCGCTCAGGGCTCGCACGCCAGGCTGTGACAGCGGGGTCAGCTGAGCAACTGAAGAGAAGGGGCAGGAGCCCGAGGGGGAGGGCGGAGGGAGCACGCACGGAAGGACAGAGAGGACACCAGAAGCACAGGGCACATGACAAAGCAGGCGTGACCGGGTGCAGGTGTGAGCTGCCTGCCGGTCCCTGGCTCCGCTCCTCAGGGGGTCCCGAGGCACATTCTGCCCTCTGGTTCTGAGGCACCCCCCTTCTTTATAATAACCGTCCCTCTCTCCGGGCGCCCGAGCGGCTCAGTCTGTTACATGTCCGACTTCGGCTCAGGTCATGATCTCACGGGTCGTGGGTTCGAGCCCTGCGTCGGGCTCTGTGCTGACAGCTCAGAGCCCGGAGCCTGCTTCAGAGTCTGAGTCTCCCTCTCTCTCTGCCCCTCCCCTGCTCACTCCGTCTCTCTCTCAAAATAAACATTAAAAAAAAAATAGATAGCTGTCCTTCTCTTCTCTGCTGTAGCTAATGGATTTGTGTCCCCGGCAACAGAAAGAGCCTCAGGACCACAGGTTCCACGGTCACCTACATATTCCTCACCCTGGGATCTTCCCAACAGCCGGCAGGTGCCCGGAGGGAACTACTGAGGCACCAGAGTGCACAAGCCCTGCCCCGGAAAGGGTGACGCCTGCGAGGAAACAGGACCCACTGGTGCTCAGAGACGGAAGACGGCCACCTCTGGGGACACAAGAGGGGAGAGGACAGGAAGACTTCCCAGGGGTGATGCCTGCACTGAGACCAAATGAAGGTGTGAGGCAGGCCAAGAAGGGGGATCCGGGCGGGGCAGCAGGTGCAAAGGCCACCATGGGAACCACAGGCGGCCCCTGATGACGGGACTAAGGCGGCCCGTGGGAAGTGCACGCTGAAGAGGAAACCCATTTTTATGTACTGGTTTTTCAGGAACTGGTTCTCTTAGGTTTTCTCTTCCCTAAATTCACAACAGACTGGAAGTTACAAACAAGAAGTATTAATCTGGGGGGCACCTGTGGGGCTCAGTGGGTTAAGTGTTCAACTTTGGCACAGGTCATGATCTCATGGTTCCTGGGTTCGAACCCATGTCAGGCTCTGTGCTGACAGCTCAGAGCCTGCTTGGGGTTCTCTGTCTCTCTCTCTCTCTCTGCCCCTCCCAGTTCACGTGACCTCTCTCTTTCTCAAAAATAAACATTTTTTTAAAAAAAACTGACAGGATTGGGAACGCTGGGTGGCTTGGTTGAGCATCCAACTCTTGATCTTGGCTCAAGTCACGATCTCGTGAACCGTGAAATCGAGCCCCCGTGGGACCCTGTGCCAGTGGCGTGGAGCCTGCTTGGAACTCTCTCTCCCCCTCTCTCTGTCCCTCCCCCACTCTCATGCATGCTCTCTCGCGCTCTCTCTCAAAATAAACATTTGAAAAAAAGGCAGCAAGACTGAAAAAAACATAAAAGTTTAAACGACAAACATACACATCTAGGAAATCATGCTATAAAATTGTTATCATTTTAAGTGAAGTACTTAGGGAAAAAATGCCTTATATTATAAATGGGAATTTGAACCTTTACTATATAATGCTTTGGACGTGTGCAGTCTGAGCTGTCACAAAATAACTTTTAGGGGCGCCCAGGGGGCTCCGTCGGTTGAGCGTCTGACTTCAGCTCAGGTCATGATCTCGCAGTTTGTGAGTTCGAGCCTCGTGTCGGGCTCTGTGCTGACAGCTCAGAGCCTGGGGCCTGCTTGGGATTCTGTATCTCCTGTCTCTGCCCTCTCCTGCTCATGCTTTGTCAATCTCTCTCTCTCAAAAATAAACAAACATTAAAAATAAATAAACAAAGGACTTTTAAAATATCTAGGTTGTTTTTCCTGCCTTTTAAAAACCTGTATTTGCCTCTCTCTCCCTCTCTCTCCAAAAAATAAAATAAAATTAAATTAAATTAAATTAAATTAAAATAAAATATAAAATAAATTTAAGAAAGGAGCACCTGGGTGGCTCAGTTGGTTGGGCACCTGATTCCTGATTTCAGCTCAGGTCATGATCCCAGGGTCACAGGATCAAGCCCCACAGTGGGCTCCACGCTGGAGCCTACTTAAGAACCCTCCCCTCCCCCTCTCCCACTCACATGTGCACTTGCTCTCAAAGTAAAAATAAAGTAAATATTGCACCTGCAATTCATCTCTCTGAATCCAGGGATTAAAAATACTAATTTTCTCATCTCTCAGGTCTACTAATGAATGCACACAACTGCCATGTGTTTATTTTCCTTTAAACAATGCCCACAGTTGAAATCGTAGTTTCTCTATTCTTAACTATAATACACCCATTTGCATACACACAAACTTTTTTTTTTATTTAATTTTTTTTTTAACATTTATTTATTTTTGAGACAGAGAGAGACAGAGCATGAACGGGGGAGGGGCAGAGAGAGAGGGAGACACAGAATCGGAAGCAGGCTCCAGGCTCTGAGCCATCAGCCCAGAGCCCGACGCGGGGCTCGAACTCACGGACCGCGAGATCGTGACCTGAGCTGAAGTCGGACGCTCAACCGACTGAGCCACCCAGGCACCCCACACACAAACTTTTTTTAAAAAGGCAATCAAAACGCATTTGGAGTTACCGTCCCCTAGAACAGAAATTCCATTTTCATTTACTTACATCCTAAAATGTGTTTCACCCTGCTGGCTCCCTCCCCTCCCCTCCCCTCCCCTCCCCTCCCCTCCCCTCCCCCTGGCTATCTGCTCCACACGGGCACCCAAGTCATTTTTGTGCCTCTCTGCATCTAGCACACCTCCTCCTCGGGACCTCGCAGGGGCGTGTCTGTTGGATTGGTGGTTCTGCTTTTGGTAAATCAGCAACTCTTTCCGGATTTAGAGTCTAGGAGATCTTGGGTAAGTCACTTAAACTTCCTGCACCCAAACGAACTGGCTGCTCAAAAAGAGAATCACTAGTTAGAAGGAGCTACACCTGTATTTGGCAAATTGTACTGGACACACTCCTTTTTAGGTCTTTTCCAAATGGTTATCAGTGGTAATCTTCTTGGGAAGAAGCACCAACAGCTAAAAAGGGAAACTTTTTGAAGGTATAACAACTATTATGCCAGGTTGGACACTGTTGATGAGATATTTTAACTACCCAATTAAAGCTCACCTAGGAAAAGAACACCAGCTGGTTAGAAACATGGTTATGAACATTCAACTACTCCAAGAACTACTTGGAAAGAATACATTTCCTTAAGGAAAGAAAAAGTCTAACTTTTATTTCTGACAATTTCCAGAGGAGTTTTTTAAATATTAAAAGTTACACATGTGTCAAATTAAGTTTCAAATTATTTTTTACTCCACATAGTAGTTTGCTTTTTATAACTATCTGAAAACATTAAAAAAAAAAAACTAATAAATATGAACAGCACTCACAATTACATGGCAGTTGTCCCACCTTCTGCCAGTGTCACACACGGGAGATAATTTTATGTTTCACAACCATGTCTATGAGTAAGCAAGAGAGAGATTATCATCCCCATCTTAAGAATGAGAAAATTGAGGTTTTGAGAGTTTCAAAAATAATTTGCCCAAGATCAAACAACTCCAGAAGTAGAAACTTCCAGAAATGTGTTCTATAATTGCTCAGTGTCTTTATCTCGAGCAGGACGGTGTTGGACTAGAGAAGGCCACTTCTAGCTCTGAAATTCTAGATCCCAACAGGTCACGTGCTGCAGGAGGAGGCCCTGCAGGATACATAAGGCTAGAGTGGTAAATAACCGCCTGATTTATTTTTTGCTAATCAGGCCCAGAAAAGCTACATATATATTCTAGGGACAGACCTTTCTTAGCTACCCCCCAGTATTACATACAATTGGAGACCTTCCGCCAACAGTTACAGTTCTCCTGTTCGGATACACTCAGCAACTCTTTACAAATACGTGAGCTCCTCCTGGCACAGAAAGGCATTCTGCAGGGCGAGAGAGCGGGAACTTGCTACGTTTAACAGATGTTCATCTGCAAACTGCGGAGGTCAAAACATCTGACCATTAAGAAGAAAAAAATCGCTACGAAGAACCATTCTTGCAAGGAGAGTAAAACATAAGGTGATGGTTCCAAGGGAGGGTAATCCATTGCCTTTTTGAACCCGGCTTCCCCACGTGATCCACGGAACACAGATAACCATTTCCGTGACAACTCCTTCCATTTTCCTAAGCATGCCATAGAACCAGCCGCATTCTAGGAGCAAAGAAGCTAATTCACTACATGCAATGGAGGCCTTAGGACAGAGGACCCAGCACCTTGTTCTGAGGCTGCCCGGCTGCAGAGGGCAGAGGCTTTATGTGTGTCCCGGAGAACAAAACATCCACACTCGGCACTAATTAACAGTCCTGTTTTTAAAGGAAAAAAAAAAGTAGTAATTACCTGTTGGCCTAAAATGTCTCAACTCCGCCACATTCTATGAACATCCACTCGACTGTCGCCGCAGCCATGTCATTCATGGTGCTGTCCTCTCCCGCACTCGGCACCGCGCATCAAAGATCCGTCCCGTGCCTAAGGGGACGCCCCTCCCTCCCTCAAGTGAAGGGTAATTTGCTGGGTTCCTCCCCGAGCACCGCACACTCCACCGGCCAGGTGTGCTGGGTGGGAAGGAAGGCAAACACAGGCACGGCTCAGCGCAAGCACCCGGGGCTGTGAGGCGCCCACAGGCAGGGGGCACCGTGTGCATCCCTCCCACCACGTGCGGGGTCCCGAGCAAGACCCCAGCGATCGGACAGCGGGCAAGGCGACAGGCCCCTGCTCTCCGGGAGCTGACATCCACACCCTAGGACCGCACCGACCAGAGCCGAGCAGTTTCTGGTTGTCCTGAGTGCTGTGCAAAGGATCAGGATCAGACAGGGCGATGTGACGGGGCGACTTCAGCCCGGGGAAGCAGCAGAGAGGGGCTCAGAAAAGGGGGTTCGAGGCCCGGCCACTGCCCCGTGCCCCCCACCCCACCCCACCCCCGGGCAAACTGCACTCTCAAAAACTCCGCTTCCCTGCCTGTCAGCGACGGCAACAAGCGTTCCTGTCTCCCGGCTGTGGGGGCGTCGTGGACACGGCGGAGACAGCGACCCACGAGGCGGCGGCGGGGCGGGCCAGCGCCGCGACCCCGGGCGCCCCCCTGCCCTGCTCTTCCCCCTCACCTCCGCCCATCCCGAACAGCCCCATCCTTCCCCGCGAGTCCTGCCCACCCCGGCGCCCCCCGCCTGCTACTGTCCCCTCCGCCCCCACCTCCGGCCACCCGGAGCCCCCCGCGCCCCGCCCCGCCCCGCCCCGCCCCGCCGCGCCCAGCCCGAACCGCTATCTGCCGCCCGCCCGCCGCTCACCGCCGTCAGGTCCGGCAGCCGGTCCCGCATCCCCACGGGCCCGGGCGCCGCGCCCCGCCGCTCAGGCCTGCCCGGCGCCGCCTCCGGCCGCCGCGGGCTCTCGGTGGACGCGCCGCCGCCTCAGCCTGCCGGTCGCCGGCTCCGCACCGCGCCCTCCCGCCGCTCTCCCCTCGGGCCGGCGCTGCCACGGCAACCGCGCCCGTGCGCTCTGCGCATGCCCGGCCGCGCCGCGCCCGGGCCCACGCAGCCTGCGGGAGCCTTCCTGCGGGAATGCCGCGGTCGGAGGGGAGGGGCGGGGCCGGGCGGGGCCTGGTGGGGCGGGGAACCGACGAGGCCGGGCGGAGAGAAGGCGGGGCCTGGAGGAAGGGCGGGGCCTGCGGGGCGGGGGGGGGGGGAAACACACCATGCCGGAAGAGGGAGTGGGCGGGGCCTGTGAGGGGCGGGGCCTGGTGGGGCGGCGAACCGACGAGGCCGGGCGGAGAGAAGGCGGGGCCTGGAGGAAGGGCGGGGCCTGCGGGGCGGGGGGGGGGAAACACACCATGCCGGAAGAGGGAGAGGGCGGGGCCTGTGGGGGCGGGGCCTGGTGGGGCGGGAACAGACCTAGCCGGAAGGGAAGGGGGCGGGCCCTGTGGAGGGGCGGGCCCTGTGGAGGGGCGGGGCCTGTGGGGCGGGAGATAGAAGGGGTCGGGGAGGGACGGTGGGGGCGGGGCCTGAGTGAGGAAGCCAAGGGATCTGGGGTGGAGGGGGGCCAGGGGTCGGGGTTGGCCGAGTTGTGCTCTGGCTTCGTCTTGCCTGTTCAAGCAGATGTGCCATTCGTCCCTTCTTGCTAATGTTTTTCTGCTTTTGTGCTTTGATACTCATTTATGTTTTTTTAATTTTTTTTAATGTTTAGTTTTGAGAGGCTGACAGAGCTCCAGCGGGGGAGGGGCAGAGACGGAAAGAGAGACACACAGAATCCGAAGCAGGCTCCAGGCTCGGAGCCGTCAGCACAGAGCCCGACGCGGGGCTCGAACCCATGAACCCTGAGATCATGACCTGAGCCGAAGTCGGAGGCCCAATCGAGCCACCCAGGCGCCCCTCCTTTTATGTATTTTTAAAAATCGTGAACATTTTGGTGAGTAGTTCAGCCCGGCTGCAGAGAGGAACTGGGTGGAGCTTTAGGTGCTGACACCTTGGACAGGCTTTCTCCCGAAACCGCACCACCTGCACCGCCTTGGTGGAAGGTCCCGCACCAGCTGAGCGTTCCTCGTACCTCCAGAGTCTCATTTTCCAGGACCTTTTCCTCCACTCACTCCCAGCCTCATTCTACCTCAGGGCCTTTGCACTGGCTGTGCCTGTCTTAACACTCTATCCCCAGACAACTACGTAGCTTGGTCTCTTGCTTCCTTCAAGATTTTGATCCAGGGGCACCTGGGTGGCTCAGTCGGTTGAGCGTCGGACTTCGGCTCAAGTCAGGATCTCGCGGTCTGTGAGTTCGAGCCCCGCGTCGGGCTCTGTGCTGACAGCTCAGAGCCTGGAGCCTGATTCAGAGTCTGTGTCTCCCTCTCTCTCTGCCCCTCCCCTGCTCATGCTCTGTGTCTGTCTCAAAAATAAGTAAAAACATTAAAAAAATTTTTTTAATAAAAAATAAAATAAGATAAAAAGATTTTGATCCAATGACGCCTTTTCTGTGAGGCCTGTCCTGCCCCACCCTGTTAAAAATTGCACTCCCTGGACACCTGGGTGGCTTGTTGGTTAGGCGTCTGACTTTGGCTCTGGTCAAGATCTCACGGCTCATGGGTTTAAGCCCCGCATCCGGATCTGTGCTGACGGCTCAGAGTCTGGAGCCTGCTTCGGATTCTCTCTCTCTCTCTCTCTCTCTCTCTCTCTCTCTCTCAAAAATAAATAAATATTTAAAATTAAAAAAAAAAAATTGCACTCCCTCCTTCATACTCCAAACCCCTTATTCTGCCCTTTTCCCCCTCATAGCGCCTACAGCCCTCTGATGAGCCACATCATATACACATGTATTTTGTTTGCTGTTTATTATTTGTCCCTTTCCTCTGGAATACTCACTCCATTGAAGGCAGGGATTTGTGTCCACTACTCTCTAATTATCCTCAACACTGAGAAGGGGGCCTAGCACATATGAAGTGTTAAATAAATATTTAAGTAAATGAAAAAGTTATGCCATAAAACTTGCTTTTGTACGCGTACCCATTCCGAAGTAGATTTCATTACTGTGGCGGGCGAGTTATGGCAAAGTACAGGATACTGAATTTGGGGCCAGAGTCTGGATTTGAACCCAGCAAGGTCCCTGCCTATTTTAAAATTCAGTGAATCTAAATTAACTTATTTTTATTGGACTTAAAGAAACAGTAAGGGAAATTTTATTTTATTTTTTTACTTTTTTCATGTTTATTTCTTGGAAAGAGAGAGAGTGTGAGTGGGGGAGGGGCAGAGAGAGAGAAAGACACAGAATCCAAAGCAGTCTCCAGGCTCAGCTGTCAGCACAGAGCCTGACACAGGGCTTGAACCCACGAACTTCGAGATCATGACCTGAGCCAAAGTTGGATGCTTAGCTAACTGAGCCACCCAGGCGCCCATTAAAAATCCATTCAAAGGGCGCCTGGGTGGCTCGGTTGGTTGAGTGACTGGAGGCAGGCCTGGAGCCTGCTTCGGATTCTGTGTCTCCTGCCTCTCTCTGCCCCTCCCCTGCTCATGCTCTGTCTCTCTCTCTCTCTCAATAATAAATAAAAACATTAAAAAAAAATCCATTCAAAGTCAGAATCCTGAAGAAGGATTGTCAGTTGACCATAGAGTGTTTGTTCTGATCATAACTGGAAGAATTCCCCGGGCCCTGATCCTAAATGTGAATGAGGAAAAGCTTTCCAAGGAATTTGGAAATGCAGTTGCCTTGTTTAACTTACCGTAATGCTAAGCTTAGAACAGACTACCTTTTTAAAGATGGGGCTGTAAATATATTTATTTACTCTGGAAAGAACTTTATGATGGTCCCTGTTGGGGAAGGCTACACAGTCAGGGGCTCCTGGGACCGGAGCACAGACATCCCCGGAGGGCAGTATTCTGCCTACTACACATACGCGTGGCTTATTTTTCAGAGAATTATCTTACGTATCCCTGGATGTAAACGGGAAGGACACAGGATTAAAAACATCATAGACCATGACTCGTGGCTTTTGTTTGAGACCAATATAGATACATGAAGTGCTATGATCGATCATTCCCGAGGACCCACCCTCTGGCCTGTGGGCTGACGTGGGAGCCCAGGGGGATGAAAAGATACACATATCCCTGATAATCAGGGAATGCTGAGTAAAACTGCAGAGGGACGAGGCTACGCGGGCTCGGTTGGAGGAGTGTGCGACTCTTGATCTCAGGGTTGTGAGTTCGAGCCCCACATGGGGTGTAGAGATCACTTACAAGTAAAATCTTAAAAAACAACAACACAGTAAAACTATAGTGTGGCACTATTTTCCCAATTTCTAGGGCAAAACAGAAATAGAGACACACATCCCTTTGACCTACCAATTCCTCTTGAGAAATCTAAAGTGTCCTAGCTATAAAAGCCCCAGGTTACACATCTGTATTTTTAAGGACATTAACTGCCGCATTGTTTTACTGGGAAAAAGGCTAAAACACACCCCAATATCTGTCGATGGTGGAAAGCTTGATTAACATCTGACTTATCACGTAAGTCAGACGGTAACATCAAACAACACACAGCGCTGCCATTCCCCCAGCCTCCAGGCAGGCGAGCGGATGATACATGAGGGCAGGTCTGAGACACGCGGTCAGGATCCAAGGAAGGAAACACTCATTGCACCACCTGAGGCTGGTGCCCCGGTTCTGAGCCGTTCTGCCAAAGCTCACTCTGATTTTATACAATTTTTGATAAGCCCTGTGTTATGGTTGAATTGTGTCCCCCAGAAAGATATGCTGAAGTCCTAACCGCCCCCCATACCTGTGTGTGTGACCTCATTTGGAAATAGGGTGAGCGAGTTAAGAGGTGTGGTCGTTAGGGTGGGCCCTGATCCCTTACACCCGGTGCCTTCATCAGAAGAGATTAGGACACAGACACACAGAGGGAAGACCACACGACGTGGCAGGAAGGCTGCTCCCGGATAACCCAGGAGATCATGGCAGGAAGGCTGCTCCCAGATAACCCAGGAGATGGCAGGGCACCATCGATGAGCCAGGGATGGCCAGGGATGGCCAGGGATGGCCAGGGATGGCAATATCAGAAGCTAAGAGAAAAGCCTGGGACGGACTCCCCCTGGAGCCTTCCGAGAGAGCATGGCCCTCCCAGCACCTTGATTTCAGACTTCCAGGAGAGTGAGGGAAAAAGTTTCCGTTATTTTAAGGCATCTAGTTTGCGGTATTTTTTACGGCACCCGGGAAAACGAAGACACCCTGTAATTATCTTCTAAATAGCACAGTCATGCTGCATCAGTGATTACCCTGTCTTATAAGAACTAGTTTGTTAAAAGTAGGCATTTAAGATGTACCACACTTTGTGAAACCCTGAAAAAAACCCGTACTGAAAATTTAAATACATAGACATTTAAAGATACACTAGAAAAATACATACACTGGAAGTTTTCATAGAAGTTGTGCATCTATGTGTCCACATATAAACATCTATATATCCTTCCATATATGGGTACTGTAAGTACATACATAGAGATGCTGTACGGATACTATGCTGTGTGTTGTACAGACACTAGGTCTATGTCTCTCTATCCGAAGGTGAATATAACCATCTGGGTAGTAGCTGGACTATCTAGATAAATACACAGATACATAGGTATCTAGATCCGTCTGAAGTGCCCCCTGCCTGTCACAACCCCCGACTAGAACTGTTTTGTTCCAGGGACGCCTGGGTGGTTCAGTCAGTTAAATGTCTGACTTTAGCTCAGGTCATGACTTTATGGTTCGTGGGTTCGAGCCCCACGTCAGGCTCTGTGCGGGCAGCTCAGAGCCTGGAGCCTGCTTTGGATTCTGTGTCTCCCCCTGTCTCTCTGCCGCTCCCCTGCTTATGAGCACGCACTCTCTCTCTCTCTCTCTCTCTCTCTCTGTGTCTCTCTCTCAAAAATAAATAGACATTAAAACATTTTTTTAAACAATGGGTGTAAATAACCTTATTTTTTAGGAAAAAAACCTGTTTTGGGGGTGCCTGGGTGGTTCAGTAGGTTAAGCGTCCGACTTGGGCTCAGGTCATGATCTCACGGTTCAGGGGTTCGAGCCCCGCATCCGGCTCTGTGCTGACCGCTCAGAGCCTGGAGCCTGTTTCAGATTCTGTGTCTCCCTCTCTCTCTGACCCTCCCCCGTTCATGCTCTGTCTCTCTCTGTCTCAAAAATAAAAAATAAATGTTAAAAAAAATTACAAAAACAAACAAACAAACAAACAAACCTGTTTTGTTCTATTACATACCTGTGTTCTCTTATGGCATTTTCTATCCTCTTTCTTGGACCAGACCCCCTAAAGTCACACAGGACACAGAGTGAAAACTTCTTTCACAGAGAGCATTCTGTCCCACTGTGGACTGCCAGTAGTCAGCTTTGAAGGTTCCTCTTGGTATAAAGAAACAACCATTGTTCTTAATACAAGAGGCTCCTTGCACTCATTCTAAGACACTGAGTTTACACAGAAACATGGTCTCAACGGGGGTCCCTCATAACATCTGCTGATCTGCTCCAGCCACATGCCTCCTCGCTGTCCCTGACAACTCCAGGCAGGGTTCTACCTCAGGGCCTTTGCACGTGCCATACCCTGTCTCTGGCATTATCTTTCCTCAGATATCTATGTGTTGTGGTGGTTTTTTTTTTCCCCTCACCTTCTACAGGCCTTTGCTCAAATGTCTCTACCTTAGGTCTCTCTCCCCTTCCTCTGACATTCCATACCTTCTGTACCTGCTTTATTTTCACTTAGCAATCATCACTATATATTTGACTCCCTTAACCAAGTCTACTTCCTGTTTCTTCCTTCTAGGATGAAAGCTCCCAGAGGCCAACACCTTTTGGATCTGTTTTGTTCCCTGCCCTAGACCTTGGGGAATGCCTGGGACATAGTAGGTGCTAACTAGATATTAGCTGAGTGAATGAACGAATCTGTGTTTTTTTTCATCTCTGTCTTAGACTCACTTTACTAGAGGTTGTGAACCCCGGCCCTTCAGGACTCAGGCAGGTAAGTGAGTGGAGCAGGCTCGGTGTCAGAAGAGGAGGCCTCCTGTCTGAGATATAAATAGGGAGTGGCAGACCTGAGGCAAATGGCAGTGTTTGCCCCTGGGGGGGAAAGGGGGGCGCAGCGGGTATTGACCTCCAGATGCTTGTGGCCACGCAGGAAAGCAGGCCCAGGGGCTCCCAGCCTTGACTTTCAAAAGAAACCAGCTATCTGGATTTTTATGCAAACTATCTTTCCTTTTTGTGTCGTAGACCCACATCATCCCTCGAGGGGCAAATTGCATCAGAAGTTACCGTTGGAAACAACAATAAACAATAAATCTCACATGGCTTCCCAGAGTCAGGATTTCAGGAGTGGCTTCACTGGATGGTTGTGACTCCGTCTCGTGAAACTGCAGGCAAGATGCGGGCAAGGCCCGACCTGACCCGGGCGGAAGGTCACGTTCAAGACGCCCTCACCACGTGCGGGCAAGGCCCCCTGCGGGGTCTTTGCAGGGGCTCAACTCTTCCTCACCAACCTGTCCACAGGGCTGTGCTTGTCCCCACAGTGTCCTCCTCGGAGTGAGTGACCCAAGAGAGCAAGGCCGAAGTCACAGAGCCTCTATGACTTAAGTCTCAAACGTCACTCAAGGTCCCTTCAGCTATCCTCCCTTTGCTAGGGGTCGCTAAGTCCCGCCCACACTCAGGGAGAGGAGAATTAGGCTCAACCTCTTGGAGAGAGAAGCACCAAAGAATTTGCAGACTCACGTTAAAAACCATCACATGTTGCTGGCAACTAGCTTAGATACACGGCATGTCGTGAACCACCCCGAGACAGCACAAACCGCACCTGAAGGCTGGATTTCGTTCCTGGGCCACCAAAACGTACCCTCTGCCCTGCCCTGGTTGTTGGATAGAAGAAGCTGGATGGATGTTTGGCATGAGTATACGACCGGTCTCTCCAGTTTGGCTTCAGGGGAACGTGATGGCTGTGCAAATGCCAAGAAGTAGCATCAATGTGCTCCCTACGTAAAGGGAGCACATTGTGTCCAGTGAAGAAATGATCTCGTTTGACAAGTTATCGCTACTATCGATGAATGAATTAGAAAATGGAGTCGTTCAGAATACCTTCCTTACTGGTTCGCCAAGTCAAGGGAGGTGATGGAAACTGCACAGATAGAGAAGGGTGGCCCTGTATTTGGTAAATGTTTGTTACTTGCTTCATTAGTCTTCGATGTGAAGTAGCATATCAGAATTCTAATAAGCTTATATGTAAACTGCCCTTATTTTATTCTCATGTCATGCTGCTGCTTCTGCTTACTCGTTCTGTATTCCGATGGGCTCAAGAGTGATTCCCCCACCAACTCAACAGATATTTACTGAGCACCCATTACATGCCAGGCCCTGTGCCAGATATGTTGAACATCATGCCAGGCAAGGTGCTTTGTTTATTCTAGGGAGGGAATGAAAGGTAAAAAAGTGAGCATGTGAATCTTTAAGCAAGCTATTTCCAGCTAGTGGTAAGTGCTTTGGAGAAAATCTAGTCGGGGTTGACATGGGAAATGTCTGCTGTGGTGACGCCATTTTAGAAACAGTGGTCAGGGTGGGCTTTCCTTAGGAAGTGACATTGGATCTGTGACCTGAAAGGTGAGAGGGGGCCAGTCAGGCAATGATATGAAGAGCATTTGAGGCAGAGGGAGCACTAAGTGCAAAGGCCCTGAGGCAGTAGCAAACTTGGCTGAGGTAAGATTCAGGAAGGCTTGTGTGGCTGCCACAGGGTTACAGGGAATGGAGCTGGAGATGGGGTGGCAAAGTAGGGCCTGGGCGGCCACAGATGTCATGTATCAGTGTGATCCAGAAAACCACCACAGTGTCAAAGAGAAGGATGGTCTGAAATGTTCTACAAGGATCACTCTGTGCCTCCTGAAAAGATGCACTGAGAAGGACATAACGTCATTTCTGAGGGGTCCCAACCCAAACTGCATAACCTGAGTCCAATCCAGAGGAAATGCCAGAAAATCCAATCGGAGGGCATCCTACAAAAGACTTGGCCTACAAAATATTCTGCAGAAGTGTCAAGGTCACAAAACACGAAGATGAAGTTAATGCTTTGGATGCAAAGAAACAGAACAGACCTCACAGCTAAAGGTAACACCTAATCCCGAACGGATCCCCCACTAGATATAGGATAGAAGTGAGACAAGTAAGTGGCCATTCAGGTCTGCAGAGGAGATAACAGGATTGCAGCAGAGTTAATTTCCTGATTTGGGTAATTCGGCAGTGGTGATGTAACAGAATGTCCTTGGTTTTAAGAAATGCACACTGAGGGGCATCCTGTGTGCTGTTTGCTCTCAAACATCCCAGAGAACAAAAATCCTACACATATTATAAAAATCATATATATGGGGAGACAAGTACTGAGAGAAGGAAGGAGAGAATGAGCAGGGCAAAGAACTCATGTTAACATTTGGGGAACTAAGAGGTAATACTCTGGTAAAATTCCTTGTACTCTTTCTGCATTTTTTTTTTTTTTTTTTGTAATTCTGCTACTTCTTTGTGCATTTGCCTGCAATATTGGAAACTACAGGTTAAGCAGGGGTGTGCAATCCCTGTTGGGTGGCAGACACGAGGAAGTACCTCTGTAAACTGCAAAGCCACAGCGATTGTTAGAGCTGGGGGGTTCGACATATTTCCCCTTGGCGCTCTTTATGGGAAGAAATTTTTTCAAAAATGCCAAAAGGTAGAAACATGGGTGCTCTCACCACCTAGAGTTACACAACGGTTAATATGTTGTCATATTTGCCTCAATTACCTTCTTTTAACAAAAGAAATGGAACCCTGTAAGTAGTCTTCTTTGCCCACCTCCATCACAACCTAGCTGTCTACTCTCTTTCGAAACAGCAGCATCGGATTTCAGGCTACACACCCTTGCAGTCAATTTTTAGAAATTTACCTACATACGTCCAAGAATATGGTTTTGTGTCTATAAAAGTTTACGTAAATGGTGTTCTACTATATGATCCCTATATAAAACTATAGACTGTATGAAGGTATTATCACATCTTTCTTGAACTTGCTTCTCTTCTCATTATCCTTTGAGATCTAACCCTTTTGATACAGATGAACTCGCTTCCTTTTAGATGCTGTACAGTAGTCCAGTTAAATATTTGTATGTGTTCCCTATCAATGGATATGTATGGAAGTTCTGTTTTTGTTATTATTGTGTTACAGTAAGCGCGATGATACTGTCTCTCTGTGCATATGGGTGAGCTTAACTCCAGGGAACCTCTCCAGAAATGAAAGTAGAGGGTCGCCAGCTTTCAGCATTGATCTTTTACCAGTGCCACCAGTAGCGTGGAGGGTCTGCTGGTTTTCCTGAGGGTCCTTTGGGGCACTGGGACTCGAGTGCCCAGCAGGCAGATTCTCAGAAGTGTTGTGCCCGATTCACGTCACTTGTGTTCCCAACAGGCTCGCTTGCAAAGTGCACTCAGGACTAGGCGGCTAACTCCTCGGTCACTTGGGTTCTCTTCGCTCCGGGAAGAGTCCCCGCGGTGGAATCCTTTCTGAGCAACTTGACAATTCTGATGGGGCCATCGGCTGCCTGCTCTTGCTGCGAGTGTGGATGCTTGGCTTCCAGAGAGGACCAAGGAGAGGTGGGTTAAGGAGAATCTGTGGCTGTCTACACAAAGGCCAAAAACCGGCCTTCGATTTAGGATAAGGGGTCGGAGGACTCCCTCCAGCCCACACCTTTGCTAAACGCCAACGGATGGTAATAACCATCAACACTAGTTGGGCCCTTGGCTTATCTCATTTTCTACCTATATTGACCCTCTGAGGTGGGTGTCCCCCCACAGCATGTGAGTGCTGACTGCACAGATGGATCCCCTCTGCACTCTTTGACAGCTTAATCCCCTCCAGAGTCGGGAACCTAAACACTCATCGATTGGATCCACGTTTGTAACTAGGATAAGAGCTGCCAAAGTTGAAAACACAATTTCATCATCCTGTTTGCAGGATACTGTCACCAAAGCCGCTGACCGATTAGAAGCTTTAAGGAAAGGGTGGCTGGCTTTTCAAGGAGGGAAAATGCAAGTCTTTGCGTCCTTTACCCCCCAGGAGGTCCTGGTTGAGGCCAGGGACACGGAGGTGGGGGTGGGGGGAACTGGAAACACAGGGAAGGGACAGGGGGTCGAGGGGAGAAAAAGAAGGGAACGAATGAAAGGGGCCGGGGATGGGGAAGGGGGTGTGTGGGAGTAAGGGGCCGAGAGGTGTGGGAGGGAAGGGCTGGGGTGGGACAAGATAGAAAAGGGACTGGGGGACACAGAGAAGGTGCCGTGGGTCTAGGGGACGAAGCGCAGGGGCGTAGGCGTGGCGCGCACCCCAATGTGCGGGCCGCTGTACCGCGTGGGCAAGGCGAGCCCCCCGGCTGGGGAGCCCTGGGGACTTTGTGTGGGCCGCTCCCCGCGAGTTTCCCGCCCAAGGGGCCTGCCCTCCGCTCCCGGTTCCGTAGCGCGGCCGCAGCAGGGCGCGCCGCGACGCCGTCGGCGCATGCGCGCGCGCGGGAACCCGCCCTCCGGGCCGGCGCATGTGGCCCCCGCGGGCGGGCGGGCGTGCGCGCGCACGCGCTGCGTCCCGCGCCCGCTCGCGCCCGCCGCCCCGCGTGTCTTTCCCTCCGCGCCAGGCCGACGGGTGTGGCCGCCCGAGCCCGCGGCGTGCGTGCGCGCGCGCGCCGGGCCACGTGGGAGCGGCGCGGCGCCGTTGCCCCGCCCTCCCTCGGCGCGCGCCGGCGTCGGCTGCGTCTCCGGGCATTTGAATTGCGCTTCCGCCATCTTTCCAGCCCTCAGTCAGACGGGCCGGAGACGCTTCTGGAAGGTAGTGAGCCGGGGCCGGGCCGGGGGCCGCAGGGCCGCAGGGTCGAAAGCAGGGGCCTCGCGGGGGCCTGGGAGGGCGGCGGCCTGGGCCGGGGCGCCGGCGGCCGCGTGGGGCCAGGGTCAGGGCGGCGGCGGCGGAGGGGCTCTCCCCTTCCCCCCGCGGTGGAGGCCGCAGGCCGGCGCCGGGACGCGACCGCGGTGGGGCCTGGGCGGCGGGTCGGGGGACGGGCGGCGGGCCCGGGAGCGGCGGGCGGCCCAGGCGGCGGCGGAGGGCCGGGCGGCGGGCCGAGCGCGCGATCGGGCGGGCGCTGTGCGGTCCCGGCCTCCGCCCGCCTGGCCTCCCGGCCTCCCGCCCCGCGCGGCCTCCCCCGCGGGCTCGGCGCCAGGCCCCGCGGACGGCCGGCCGGGCGGGAGGAGCGCGGCCCGCCGCCGCCGCCTGGAGCGCGCGCGGCCCCCGCCCCGGCCGGGGTGTGCGCGCGTGGGGCCCGGCCGCCGGCGCCCCTTTGTGGGCCCGGGCACGTGGGGCGGGCCGGGCCATGTGGCTCCCCGGCCGCGCCGCCGCGCCGCCCGCCCCATTTCTTTCTCTTTGCTCCGCAGCACCAGCGCGATGGCTGCCCAGGGAGAGCCCCAAGTCCAGTTCAAAGTAGGTCGTCCTCGGGGGTGGGTGCTGCCCGCGGGGACACGCGGGGTCCGCGGGCGGGGCGGCCCCGAACGCCTGCCGGCCGCCTCCGTGCCGCTGCGGCCGTTCGTCCTGGGCCCCGGGGGCGGGTGGGGGTGCGGGCTCCCCGGAACGCGCGGGGACGCTGCGGTGCCCAAGTTTGATTTGTCCGAGTCATCATCGCTCGGCCGGCGCGGCCGCCGTGGTGGGGGGCGGGGTGGGGAGGCCTTTGTTTTCGGAGCGCCCCCGGGACCCGCAAAGTTAGCGTGTCCGCAGAGGGCTTGCCGGCCCCGGGGTTCCGGGGTCCCGAGCCGAGGCGTCGTCGCGGTTATTTCAAGAATCTGCCTGCCCGCAGCTCGTGTTGGTTGGCGATGGGGGTACCGGGAAGACTACGTTCGTGAAACGTCATCTGACCGGTGAATTTGAGAAGAAGTATGTAGGTACGTGGGGGCGACGCGGGTGCGGGATGCGCGTGGGGCGGCGTTCGTGGGCTAACGTGACGCGTTGTGTTGCAGCCACCTTGGGTGTGGAGGTCCATCCCCTCGTGTTCCACACAAACAGAGGGCCCATCAAGTTCAACGTGTGGGACACGGCCGGGCAGGAGAAGTTCGGGGGGCTCAGAGACGGCTATTACATCCAAGGTAGGGCCTCGCTGCCTGGGGGCTGTTGTCGGGGCGACTTCCGGGCGTTGGGGGGGGGGGGGCGTCTGTTCAGGCCGACCACCCCGGGCTTTGACTCCGGGAGGGGAGGACCTCGAAAGTTCTGCCCGAGTCCTGTGCTGCGTCATGACGGGCACCGTTCAGGACGGGCTGTTTTCTACAGAGTTTCATAAAACAACAGCTTCGGAGGAGCTGTTGCCGTAGTTTCAGGAATAGCTGGTTGTTCTTTCAATTGTACTAAGTTTTGCGAGGTTTTTCTTTTTTTTCCGTAAAATGTTTGACCGCGGTTACATTGTTGTATCAAACAAAGATGGATACAGAAACTGCCTCCTGAAATCTCACTTCTGTGATGAAAAATTTGTTGGGAATCCTTTCATACCTTTAGCCTGTTTTGAATATGTACAAATATGTGGATTTTTTGCCGCCCCTCCCCCCCCCCCCCCCATCTTGAGCTAAAAAGCTACTAGACTACATACTTGTGGCTGTTGTCTTACTGTGAATTTCCTTCTAGGTCAACATGGAGATTTGAGGGTTTTGGTGGGGCCCCCCCCTAAATTTTTTAAATGTTTATTTTTGAGAGACAGATTGCAAGCAGGGGAGGGGCAGAGAGAGGGAGACATAGAATCCAAAGCAGCTCCGGGCTCCGAGCTGTCAGCACAGAGCCCGATGCGGGGCTCGAACCCACAAACCGTGAGATCATGACCTTAGCAAAGTCAGACTGAACCGACTGAGTCACCCAGGTGCCCTGAGACTTGAGTGTTTTTAACCAAAGGAATAACCTGTTTTGCTATGTTTAGTCATTTTAGGACCTTTAAAAGTGGGTTCTTAGACCTTTCGAATAAAGGAGGTGAGTTGTGTGGAATGCTGACCTACTGTTGATCTACTTCAGATTTGGGGACGAGGTGGAATTAATGAAGCATTACGGGGACAGATTGGATGTGGCAAGCTGGTCATTCACACTTGAGCAGGAAGTGGGATTTTAAATCTTGTGTGTTACCGTGATGTAAGAGTTTTCGACTTGGAAGAGGCCTTGAGAACGAATGGAGCAATGCAGATGACCTGGTTTGGGCCTGAAGTGAAGCCCGTGGTCCTTAGCAGTGTCATCTGTGTGGGACGTTCTACGCGGGTAACAGTCACTGTCAATCTTTCTTTCAGCCCAGTGTGCCATTATAATGTTTGATGTCACATCACGGGTTACTTACAAGAATGTGCCTAACTGGCATCGAGATCTGGTACGAGTGTGTGAAAACATCCCCATTGTGCTGTGTGGCAACAAAGTGGACATTAAGGATAGAAAAGTTAAGGCAAAATCTATTGTCTTTCACCGAAAGAAGAACCTTCAGGTATGTTCCTTGAAACTTCTCCTTTACTGCGTTATGGCTTAGTCTAAGATAAAATTCAAAGTAATAGGGTGCATTAAAGTGATGCGTAAATACGTGTTGTACGGATCAAAGGAATTTTATTTAGTTTGGAGCATACTCTAGAATGATCCCTGAGGAGTAGGTATTTTGTAACTAGTTTTTGCTTTTTTTTTAACTTATTTTTTTATTTATTTTTGAGAGAGAGCACTAGTGGGGGAGGGGCAGAGAGAGAGGGGGAGACACACTCCGAAGCAGGCTCCAGGCTCCGAGCTGTCAGCACAGAGCCCGATGCGGGCCTCGAACCCACGAACCGCGAGATCATGACCTGAGCCAAAGTCTGATGCTTAACCGACTGAGCCACCCAGGCGCCCCTAACTTTGCTTCCTTCTTAAACAGTACTATGACATTTCTGCCAAAAGTAACTACAACTTTGAAAAGCCCTTCCTGTGGCTTGCGAGAAAACTAATCGGAGACCCTAACTTGGAGTTTGTCGCCATGCCCGCTCTCGCCCCGCCAGAGGTGGTCATGGACCCGGCGTTGGCAGCGCAGTACGAGCACGATCTAGAGGTGAGATGCCTGTGCGCCCGGCGCGGCTCTTGTCGTGCCTCGGTGGACGCCTGGTGGCTCGAGCCTCACTGCGTGTGTCTGTCCCTAGGTTGCTCAGACGACTGCTCTCCCGGACGAGGACGACGACCTGTGAGAGCGGCTGGAGCCGGCGTCAGAAGTCTAGTTTTATAGGCAGCTGTCTGTGATGGCAGTGGTGCGGTGTGTTTGCCACTTTATTACATAGCTGAGCAGAACGTGTGCTTCGTCTTGGGGATGCTGAATGAAGGAGACGGATGGGCTTTGGAGTGAATGTGGCAGTTGAAAAAGTACCTTCATTTTTTGGACCTGCGTATTTAGCTGTTTCGGAGCGCAGTTGTTTCCTTCCTGAGTTTCAAATATAAGACTGCTATGGTCACAGTATCCAGTGGTGAAATTCATTGTCACTGTCCTTCCCATTCCTTTTCGTTTAGAATCAGAATAAAGTTGTATTTCAAATATCTAAGCAAGTGAGCTCCTCCCTTGATTGGTAAGCATTTTAAAAACCACTAACGGGGAAAATTGTGCCATGTTACTGTGTAAATTGCTATGTTGTTAGTGTCACTTAGTTTGAAGTTTTCCAGGTTACATTCTTTTTTTTTCGTACGTTTGAATCATTTCACACAAACGATAGGAAAGATGTCCCTAGTATTCTGTTTGGTAAGTTGTCATGGGGTGTGAATACTGTTAGTGCGGTTAAGCTACAGTGATGTTCATCCCCCCCTGCCTCGTGACTAAGTAGCATCACTTAGGGAAGAGCTTGAGACGTACGTGATCTCTCAGTAAAAGTGTAAAAGTGGTCCGTGTTTTATTAAAGGACGTTTCGAATAGGTGTTTTAAGAATTACAGTTGCTATTTGTGCCAAAAGTAACCATGTTCTAATGTAGAGCTTCTCGAAGTCCACTGAAACCATACAAATGATGGCAGGAACTTGAGAGGTCTCGTTTGTTAAAAATGAGTATAAGCTGTGCATTTACTTGCTTTTTGTCTCGATGTTCCATGTTTGATGTAAAGCTGGTCTCTAGGAAGGTGGTCCGTGTTTACCCGCTGCTTTCAAGTATTCCCAAGCTTTAACGATGCCCAAGATGAAGGATTTCCGTTGGACACCCCACAGCCTTCCCGGTTTTTCCAAAAGGATTTCTGTGGCCGGTTCAGGGGCACAAATACAGCAGGAAGGTAGATCTTAGAATGGCTTCTCCGTGACCGTGAAAGCATTGCAGAATTCCATTGGCTTAAGCCATTTATTTTTGTATGATTTCCACATTTAGAAATGAGTGTTACCTTGTTTGAGTTTGGCCCCATCCTCGCCTATACTGTAGCAATTAAGTCTTGAGTAAGCTCTTTTGCTCACGTGAGGACTGCTGTAGTTCAGTTTACCAAAGTTGTCTAGGTGTCCGCTTACCCTTAGACAATGACTTTCCTACCTAAAAAGATAGGGATCACTTAAATACATGGAAAGATGAGATCCAAAGGGTAGAATCGAAGAAAATTCAATATCGAGTAAATGTTATCAATAGATTGAATTGCTGTATGTGCTACACTGCTTAGTTCAAAACCAGATTTTGAGTCTGAGACGTGATCAGATTCTTCCATCATCGGGATGAAACTTCATTCAGATCCTTAACACAAGGCACATGTGTTTGTGACCCACGTGGAATGCCAGCGTGACGTGAATATTCAGAATCTGAACTGTAACCGTTAAATTTGGAAGCTGCTTCACTTACCTGTTTAATATGGGGTGGGAGAGAATTTACAAGTCTTAAAGAAAAATTTGCTGCAAAATACATTGCTTCTTTTTGTCTGGATTTGCTGAATTATCTATGGTATTCTCTGTGGGAACGACCGAGCAGTTAGCACGATCGCCGTCGTGTGAGGGGTACGTTTCTCCCTCCATTGAAATCTGCGGCCTAACGGGGGAGCCTTGCATTGAAAGCCTCCTGTGCCCTTATTGAGTTAATGCAGACCCGGGATGGTCTATTGGGAAAATCCGTGAGGCAGAGTTTGGGTTCACACAGTGTGGAGCGTTGGTGCCTTTGGGTGGCGTTTGTCCTTTCTGGTGACCTGTCACGAGCCGAATAAGTAATGGAGCACAGGCAGGGTGTAGGAAAGGCAAGATGCGTGGAAAGCAGTTTGACGATGTGCTGTGTCCTATCAGCACCTCCGGGAAAGGCAGAGGGTTGCAAAAATCTGTTAAACCTCTAAAGGAAACCTCTCGGCTGAGAAGTGTGTGTGTACCTGAAGCAACTCACTTGAGGATTTCTGGCGTTTTCTGTGAGAGCGTCCCTATCTTGGGAAGTTCAGGGTTGAGCACCTGCTTCAGATCGGCTGGACTTGCTAGCCGTGCACGTGGGACACACGCAACCTGCTGTGAGGACCCCCCCCCCTCGCCAAGTTGGGCTGCAGGTTCCTGCCGGACTAACTCCAGAATCAGGCAGGCGCCGGCCCGAGAGGTTCACTGCCACCCTTTCCGCACCCTTGACCCTTGAACTGAAGCCTGAAGCGCTGTTGGGGACTGGAAGGTGGGCCTGCCCACCGTACCCCGCGCTCTGAGTCCCGCTCAGGAACGGGTGCCCCGTCTGCAGCTGCACGGCCCCCGGGACGCCCCTCTCCGCCGAAGCCGCCCGCGGGTGCCGCGCTCTAGCTGCCCTGGTCTCCCACAGCCGCCTGCAGATGGCCAGCTGTCCCCTCCGCCCTGGGTGAAGGGGTAAGTGGTGTCCCTCCCTGGTCTCTGCTCTCGCCGGGAGGGCAAGGGTCACCTTCTCCCTCCTCTGTCCCTGTCGACTGACTTTCTGAGGGACCCCTGAGGAGGAGCACTTGGGGGTTGGGGATGGGGTGGGACCACGGGGGATGGGGATCTCCCTCTTGGAGTTGGCAGTTTGCAGCCTCTCCCACCCACTTATTCTAGAGGAGTTAAGAGTGTGATGGGAACCTTGCCAGGCGGGTCTAGGGAGTTAGAACAACAGCTGAGCCATGGGAAGGGGACGGAAGCTCAGATTGCATTGGTCTTCGGTCCCTGCCTTTAACGAGCAAAGGAGAAACCACCCCGGGCGAGGGGTCCTTCTGCGATGTGGACAGAGGCTTTCCTGCGCTCTGAGCTACGCGCTCTGCCTGTGCTTGAGCGGGCGTGGGGGCCGCAGGACGCTGATCTGGAAACCACGGCTCAGAAAGCGGGGACTGAGCCCACTTGGGAAGGAACTGGAGGAGAGAAGGCTTTGGGGGCACAGGGGGTGGGGCCCCGAGGTGAGCCGGGCTGGGGGCCTTGTGGGGCGGGGGGGGGCATTAGCCCCCTACCTGGGACGCAATGTTCAGAGCACTACGGGAAGGGCCCTGAAGGGTCGAAGCAGCATTTCGGAGACCGTTGTGGCAGGTGTGGGGGCAGGTGCCCCGCCGAGGTCCCCTCCGTGCCACAGCGTTCCCGGAAGGGAGGGTGGCTGGTGGCCGTGACCAAACCCTTACCTGTCCAACACCCGTGTAGCAGGCACGTGAACGGACACACAGTGTGGGCCCCAGGTGCCAGCTGTTCGTCGAGTACGCCTTTCCCTCCCATCCGAGGTGTAATTGGCAGCTCGAACTTGGGCACGTCTACGGCGTGTCTGGCGTGCGGTGTGGTTGGTATTTGACGTAGGTGAGATGGTCGCCCCGACCCAGCTGTTCGACGTGTCCGCCACCACCGTTGTTCGTGTGTGGCGACGGCATTTGTGGCCTGTGCCGCGGTCTCCATGCCGTGCGTGGGGTCCCCAGAGCCTCCTTGTGCGGAAGGGCTCTGTGCCCACCACCACCTCCCCGGCCCCGACCCCAGGCCGCGTCCATCTGCCCTCAAGCGGGCTGCTCTAGGTGGCCCTCCCGACTCTGCCTGGCGTATCTCGCCCAGCAGGTGTCCCCAGGGTTCACGCACGTGGACGGCAGGGTTTCCATTCTTAAGGCTGAGCGATGCCCCATTGTCCGCATACGCCCCATTCCTCCGACGGGGCGCCGCGGCTGACGCCGCATCTCGTCCACTGTAACGAAGGTTGCCTCTGGGGCGGAGGGGGACGGAGCCAAGCTCCCCCCAGGCCGACAGTCGAGTGTAGTGCGCGTACAGCTGGTGATACGCTCGGTGAGAAGAGCTCACGCGGCACATACCCAGAAGTTCGGTGATTCGGACAGTTGAGAAGTGCAGCCGCCACCCTTCCCTACCACGCAGAGGTGACTGTCGCGGATACTTGGTCGCGTGGCTTTTCAGACGTTTGTTTTCCCGAAGGGCAGGTTGTGCTAAGATACCGTTTCGTGACCATTTTTTACTTTTTATTATGGGCGTTTCTGTGCCAGGCGGTTTTATACCACTTTGGACGTTTGCTAGGGACCTGTAGGGTGTGGGCATGGGCCACCTTGGCGGATCGTGTCTCCGTGTCCTCTCGCGCCTTTCAGAGTGGGTTGAGCGCTAAAAGCGGAGTTTAATGCCACTGCTTAGAACTGCCGTGCACTACTCAAACAGCCGTGTCTTTAATTGTAACCTTCGAAGATGTGCTCTGCCCTACCAAATCCCGGCAGTTGGAAAACCAAAATTGGTCTTTATTTTTCTTTAAAAAAAAAATTTTTTTTAATGTCTATTTATTTTTGAAAGAGAGGGAGAGACAGAGCGTGAGCAGGGGAGGGGCAGAGAGACAGGGAGACGCAGAATCCGAAGCAGGCTCCAGGCTCCGAGCCGTCAGCACAGAGCCCGACGCAGGGCTCGAACTCACGAACCGCGAGATCCCGACCTGAGCCAAAATCAAGAGTCGGATGCTCAACCGACTGAGCCACCCGGGTGCCCCCAAAATTATTTTTTAGAAAGTTCTATGGGGGTGTCCGGTGGCTCAGTCGATTGAGCATCCGACTCGATTTTGTCTCATGTCGTGATCTCGCGGTTCGTGAGTTCGAGCCCCGCGTCGGGCTCTTCCACGGTCAGTGAGGAGCCTGCCTGGGGTTCTCTGTCTCTCCCTCGGTCTCTGCCCCTCCCCAGCTTGTGCACATGCACGTCCCCGGCCTCTGACACGGTGCAAGACGCGCAGACGCCAGTGTGTGCTGAATCAACCCTTTTATCAAATGCCTCCCTTGCTGCCACTGACCGTGAGCTCCTATTTTGTGTTTTCAGAGGTCTTCTAAGCGAGGGGCACACTCTCGCCCCGTCTTCAAGTATTCGCCTCGTGCTGCGCTCCCGTTTGGAGCCTTGGAGACGCCTACCGGTGACGTTGGGGTTGGATTTGAAGGGAGAAGATCCGGGTGGAAAGTAGGGCTACCCAGAGAGCTGGCAAGGAAACACAGAAATCGAGAGCTTAAGTTGCAAAATCACCCCCACATAACGGCCCAGATCCCTCGAAACACCGCACTGAGTCTGAGGCACGACGGGTCCTTTGGTCAGCGTGGTTACCACGTGCGTGTGCTTAGCCTGTGCTCTGTTAGCAGCTGCCGGTCGGTCACCGTGTGAGGAGCCGAGGCCACCCGCTGCCCGGTGCTGTCCCAGCAGCACAGACCGAGGGCAGGGCAGCAGTGGGCCTGGGGGGCTTTTTAACCCAAGTGCCGTGATCCGTGTCCCCGGAAGGAGCCTTTGTCATAACAGACAGTGAGTGGCGATTACCTGAAACCGGTCCCCAGCCATTGCTCTCCCTCCACTTGGGGCTCACGTTCCCCTAGACCCTCTTCCACGGGGGCCTCGATGCCCGAGGCTGCGTCCTGTCCCACGCTTGCCGGGGTCAGGAATGCTGTCCCTTCTGGTAACTCCTGCCTGAAGACCTGGGGTGGCTGGCTGAGAAGCAGTCTCCGGACCGCCTCCCCATTGGCAGTCAGAGGGGGGAGTCCAGGAGTCCGAGTGGGGGGCCCAGAGGCGGAGTCTCAGCCAAACCCCTCATGTGACAATCAGAAGGGGGAGCACAGAGGCAGAGTCTCAGCACCCCCCCCCCATGTGGCTGTCAGAAGGGGGAGTCCAGAGGTGGAGTCTCAGCCAAGCCCCCCATGTGGCAGTCAGAAGGGGGAGTCCAGAGGCAGAGGCTCAACGCCCCCTCCCCCATGTGGCAGTCAGAAGGGGGAGTCCAGAGGTGGTCTCAGCCAAGCCCCCCGTGTGACAGAAGGGGGAGCCCAGATACAGAGTCTCAGTCCCCCTTGATGTGGCAGTCAGAAGCGGGAGCCCAGAGGCAGTCTCAGCGCCCCCCACGGATGTGCATGTGGCAGTCAGAAGCGGGAGCCTCAGACCTCAGGACACACAGCTGCCTGTACAGATCGGGGCCTCCACCCACAGGGCAGCAGGGAGGAGGCGGTGAGCACCGAGCTGTCACATTGTAATGAAAATGGTTATGTATTCTTCAAATAATTGTTAATAACCAGCTGAACTGTTTATACTATTTTTGCAGAAATGAACATTTTTGTGTGTATGGCTTGAACAGTGTTTCCTTTCCAAGACGTTGGAACGGGATTATTTGGTCAGAGTTTATTAAAGTCTCTGAGTTTTAAAAGGCCTCGTCCCACTGCTCTTTTGGGACCTGATTTATTTTTTTAATACCTTGGATTATGTTAATAATTTCTTCTGGCTCATCTTGAAACATTAAGGCTACTGTTGTAATCATTTCAAGAGGACGCGTCTCTCCGGCCTGTGTTCACTTCTGTCCCCTCACCCTCCCTCCCAGATGTCCCCTCCATGCATCCTAACACCTTGGTGCTGTTTTGGGGAACTCTGACTCCCTGAACTTCCAGAAAGGGGGGGAGGGGTGGATTCGGGCAGCCTCGCTTTTCTGTAGCATTCCTCATCTTTTTGTTTTAGAAGATTTGTTTTTATTTTATTTATTTATTTATATTTTATTTTTAAAAATTTACATCCAAATTAGTTAGCATATAGTGCGACAGTGATTTCAGGAGTAGATTCCTTAATGCTCCGTATCTATTTAGCCCATCCCCCCTCCCACCACCCCTCCCGTAACCCTCAGTTCTCCATATTTAAGAGTCTCTTCTGTTTTGTCCCCCTCCCTGTTTTCATATTATTTTTGCTTTCCTTCCCTTATGTTCATCTGTTTTGTCTCTTAAAGTTCTCATATGAGTGAAATCGTATGGTTTTTGTCTTTCTCTGAGTAATTTCACTTAGCATAATACTCTCCATTTCCATTCACGTAGTCGCAAATGGCAAGATTTCATTCTTTTTGTTTTTTTTTTTTTAATTTTTTTTTTTTCAACGTTCTTTTATTTATTTTTGGGACAGAGAGAGACAGAGCATGAACGGGGGAGGGGCAGAGAGAGAAGGAGACACAGAATCGGAAAGAGGCTCCAGGCTCCGAGCTGTCAGCCCAGAGCCTGACGCGGGGCTCGAACTCACGGACCGCGAGATCGTGACCTGGCTGAAGTCGGACGCTTAACCGACTGCGCCACCCAGGCGCCCCAAGATTTCATTCTTTTTGATTGCCAAGTAAAACTCTATTGTATATAAATTCCACATCTTCTTTATCCATTCATCCCTCGATGGACATTTGGGCTCTTTCCATACTTTGGCTATCGTCGATTGTGCTGCTATAAACATTGGGGGGCACGTGTCCCTTCAAAACAGCACCCCTGTATCCTGTGGATAAATGCCTGGTAGTGTAGTTGCTGGGTCGTAGGGTAGTTCTACTTTTAATTTTTTGAGGAACCCCATCCTGTTTTCCAGAGTGGCTGCACCAGCTGGCATCCCACCAACGATGCAAAAGAGATCCTCTTTCTCCGCATCCTCGCCAACATCTGTTGTTGCCTGAGTTGTTGATGTGAGCCATTCTGACAGGTATCAGGTGGTGTCTCATTGTGGTTTTGGTTTGTATTTCCCTGATGATGAGTGAGGTGGACCATTTTTTCATGTGTCGGCCATCTGGATGTCTTCCTTGGAGAAGTGTCTGTTCACGTCTTTTGCCCATTTCTTCACTGGATTATTTGTTTTTTGGGTGTTGAGTTTGATAAGTTCTTTATAGATTTTGGATACTTGCCCCCCCCCTTTTTTTTAAATCTTTTTTAATGTTTATTCTTGAGAGAGAGACAGAGCATAAGTGCGGGAGGGGCAGAGAGAGAGGGAGACACAGAATCCGAAGCAGGCTCCAGGCTCCGAGCTGTCAGCACAGAGCCGGTTGCGGGGCTTGAACCCACGGACTGCAAGATCATGACCTGAGCCAAAGTTGGACACCCAACTGACTGAGCCACTCAGGTGCCCCTGGATGCTAACCCTTTATCTGATATGTCGTTTGCAAATATCTTCTCCCATTCTGTCGGTTGCCTTTTAGTTTTGCTGATTATTTCCTTCGCTGTGCAGATGCTTTTTATTTTGATGAGGTCCCAGTAGTTCATTTTTGCTTTTGTTTCCATTGCCTACGGAGATGTGTTGAGTAAAAAGTTGCTGCGGCCAAGATCAAAGAGGTTTTTGCCTGCTTTCTCCTTGAAGATCTTGATGGCTTCCTGTCTTACATTGAGGTCTTTCATCCATTTTGAGTTTATTTTTGTGTCTGGTGTAAGAAAGTGGTCTACGTTCATTCTTCCAGATGTCACTGTCCAGTTTTCCCAGCACCACTTGCTGAAGAGACTGTCTTTATTCCATTGGATATTCTTTCCTGCTTTGTCAGATTCATTGGCCATACATTTGTGGGTTAGCATTCCTCATCTTTAAGAAACATCTCCAGGGGCGTAGTACAAGGAACCAGTACAAGGTCAGGGTTCCGCAGGGATTGGATTCTGCTGAGGCTCTGTCTCAGGCCATCGGTAGTCCTACCCCGTTAGAGCTCTGCCCCCGTGACTTCCCTGCATCCCGGCCCCCAGTTCCCAAACCAGCCACCCTGGGGGTTAGGGCTTCGGAATGGGATTTGGAGGCGTACAGACATCTGTCCCTATGGCTTGTCAGTTTTGAGAGTTCTTGAGGTGCAGATGGTCCTTTAGCCCTGCTGGCAACTGCTTCCTGATGTGCGGAGGGCAACCCGCCCTCAGTGCTGCCCTCGACCGGCCAGCCCTCCGCTCCCAGGGCAGAGCTCGGCCGCCCTGCGGCATTCAGTCCCCCGTCCTGTTGCCTCTCCCCCCCTTCCCCCTGCAGAGATGCCAGTACCTTGGGGGTGGGGGGGGCTCATGGTATCAGGATTTACCCCTGCAGTTGCTTTGCTTTGGTTTGATGAGATGGATTGGTTTCGCTGCCCCAGCCAAGTGAAAATATGCCCCCACCGCCAACCCCACCCTCCAAAGTCCCGCCTGTGAAATATTACTGCCCAAAACATTGAACCTGAATTGGATGCAGCTCATCACCATCAAGTTATAGAAATATGGTAAATTATGCTGCGCAGCTGAGTCCAGAATATGGGAAACTCAACAGAAGAATCAACTTCCCCCTCAAGGGGGGAAGTTGTGGCTTAAAAAGAGCCCTGAAATGAACATGAATGGAAGCAATCTGCGTGCCTTGTCTGATCTCGATTTTGCTGAAGTCTAAACACAACTGCTGGATGGTTCAAGAAACTCCGTGTGGCTCCCATGAGTGATAACACTGTGTCGGTGTGATACGTGTTCTGCAAGCTGGCTTTTGTCTGTGTAGGACATTTCTGTGGTGAGAGACAGTCCGGTCGGTCCTTGATCCCTAGCCTCAGCGCTCACACCAGTGCCGGCGCCATCGTCCCGCGAGGGACTGCAGGGTGGCAGTTTCCTAACCCGTCACCCCTCCTGTGACTCTTTGAAGAAGAGTGACTGTTTTTCATCACCCGTTTGGTTGCCCTAAGCAGCGGTCTATAGGGACGGGCAGAATAAATACTTGAATCTTGTCCTTTATCAGTCTTCTGGATAGCGATTTGATGTCCTAGCAACCTCCAGAGCTGACCCCCAAGATTGTTTTGTGTGTGGGATCATTATGCACTCGTATGGTTCCGTGTGTTTTGTGTCCTTCAAGACTGCGGTGATTAGTTTCCGATTTGGTGGTCAGTTGTGCTCTCTCTGGCCAGTGGGGAACTCCTCAGGAGAATTCCATATCACTTGGATAGGACCCTTTTCTCTTTTAATAACGTTTTTGCTTGCAGGCATGACAACGTCCTGGGGTCATCCTGACCCTTCTTGCTTTAGACCCAGCAGCAAGGATTTCCCCAGGAAGCCCTGGAGGAATGCTGTTTGGAGACCAGGATCTGGGTGTCTGGGCACCTGTCCTTACTAGTTGGCCCTTGTGTCTGGCCTTGTGGTTGGTAAAGACAGGAAATACATATTTTCTGAAAGGAAAAAATGAAATCAGTTCATAATGTTATATTCAATTAAAATTAAGATTATGCTTTTTACTTCTTTGACTTTATGTTTACATATTTTTAAACTGTAAAAAGATTACTGCTGTAATCTTGGTTTTTAATAATGTCAATGTAATTACATAATTGCTTTATCCTACAGCACATCATAGATCTAGGATAACGATACCAATACTCCCACTTAAGAGAATAACATGATGTAGTTTAAGATTTCTCTCTTTCTCTGTGTTTTCTTTCTGACTAACCACATGCAGTCAAAATGCGGGGTTTTAAAATCACTTGAGGGGCGCCTGGGTGGCTCAGTCGGTTGAGGGTCTGACTTTGGCTCAGGTCACGATCTCACGGTCCCTGAGCTCGAGCCCCTTGTCAGACTCTGTGCTGACAGCTCGGAGCCTGGAGCCCGTTTCAGATTCTGTGTCTCCCTCCCTCTCTGTTCCTTTCCTGCTCACACTCTCTTTCTCTCTCTTTCTCAAAAATAAATAAACATTAAAAAAAAAAAAAAGAGAATCACTTGAAATAATTCCATCAACTTGATACAGAGTTAGGTTCATTTATTTTGGCTTTTCTAAAGGTTTTTTTTTTTCTTTCTAAGTTGCTTTTTGTTTAAAGGGGAAGAAATATTTATGGTTCTAACACCAAAACCAGAGAAGGAATTAGAGAGGTCAAGATTTTATTTCCAGTGTTTCCCCTTCCTCATGGGAAACTGGCTTATTAGTTTTTGCTTGTCCTTCCACTGTGTCTTTTGGAAAACAAAAATGCACATTTTTATTTTATTTAATTTTTTTAGTGTTTATTTATTTTTGAGAGAGAGAGAGACACAGAGTGCAAGCGAGGGAGGGACAGAGAGACAGAGACACGGAATCCAAAGCACGCTCCAGGCTCCGAGCTGTCAGCACAGAGCCCGACGTGGGGCTCAAACTCATGACCCCGAGATCAACAAGAGTCACACGCTCTTCCCACTGAGCCAGCCTGGTGCCCCAGGTATATCGTGTTCTGTAACACTCAGGGATCTATTCAACAGACCCTCTGGATAGACAGTCTTCTGAAAGAACCCTTCTGAAAGGGTAAAGGTCCAAGGGTTGGTTTTGCTAGATATTGCCAAATTCCTTTCCAAAGGGTCACAGACGTCTTTGTTTCCACCAGCAGTGTGTCTGTTTGGGCCACGGTAATTTTTGTCTGACAGTTACACATCTTAAAACACATCACATAAAATTTAGATTTCCATTTTCTCCTGAGAAATGGGAAGATCTGGGGACACGCCAGTCCTTACAGGGATGGGACGGGTTCTCCAGGTTGTCACCACATTGGCTTCTGACAAACTTGAGCCTGTTTGCTGATATGTGGCCCATGCCTTGGTGTGTAAGCATTTGGATCTGTGAATTCTTTCTTTTTTTTAAGTTTATTTATTTATTTTGAGAGAGAGAGAAAGAGAGAGGGAGAGAGACAGCATGAGCAGAGGAGGTGCAGAGAGAGGGAGAAAGAGAATCCCAAGCAGGTTCAAGCTGTCAGCCCAGAGCCCAACGCAGGCTCAACTCACGAAACTGTGAGATCGTGACCTGAGCCGAAACCAAGAGTTGGAGGCCTCACCAGCTGAGCCGCCCAGAAGCCCCTGGGTGTGTGAATTCTTGTTACCAGTTGTACTTCATGGTTTACATTTCCGTTACCCATGAATGAGCCAGAAAATGTAAATCCACTCGGGAATGTGTGTGTGTGTGTGCGTGCGCACATGCAGAGAAGGCTTAGCACGGTTGACACGGTTTTTATGTATTGTAGGAATCAACCTTTTGTTATATCTGTGCATCTTTCTCTGTGGTTTTCACTGTATTTCTGTACCCTTGAATAGGGTTTGAAATAGTGGAACTATCACTTTTGTTTTAGGACTTTTACCTTAATTTTAGTAAGAAGCCAGCACAGAGGAAAAGGTATTTGCGTGGATTAAAGCAGGTGTGTGTGGGGCCTGGGCCTGACCTTGAAATCCAAATTAAGAGCAAGGATTTTATGTCAAACACCTGAGAATCGCCCCAGGCATCTGGAGGGCAGGCTTCGAGTGGTGTTTTTGGTAGAAATAGTGTCACTGAGAGGCTGAGAAAGATCTAGATTTTGCTGGTGAGCCATTCTTTTTTTTTTCTTTTTAATTTTTTTTTTTAACGTTTTATTTATTTTTGAGACAGAGAGAGACAAAGCATGAACAGGGGAGGGTCAGCGAGAGGGAGACACAGAATCTGAAACAGGCTCCAGGCTCTGAGCTGTCAGCACAGAGCCCGACGCGGGGCTCGAACTCACGGACCGCGAGATCATGACCTGAGCCGAAGTCGGCCGCCCAACTGACTGAGCCACCCAGGCGCCCCGATGAGCCATTCTTTTAAAATGAAATTACCAAATATTTAGCAGTATTCAGTCCTTAACAATACTCTAGATTAGTAAAGCTCTTTAATATGCCTCCTTGGTATCCGAGCATAATTGGTATTAAAAGTAGTCACTTGAAATAAATCCATTTAAAACAAGCATCAGAATTTCAGAGTGAAGAATGAAAAATGATTGGGACTTTGTTTTGAAAAATGAAACAAAATTATGACAAGTTTAGTGTTTATTGCCATTGAGCTTGTCATTGTTATTATACGCCGATTCCTGGAACAGAACAGAAACGATTTGTGTGACTTCAAGAAGAACACAGTTCTTACAGAAGAAATATGGTATATTCTTGAGCACAACTTGATTTTCACAGCATAATCATATATATATATATATATATATATATATATATATATATGTATACACACACACACACACACATATATATATGTATATATATATTTTATCTACAAATGTCTGAGGCCTTTGTTAGTGTTTTAGCATTCAGATTATTCCCTCTGGAGCGCTGACCAGCCTTCTGATTTCTCTGCTTTAGTTTTAGCCAGGCTGCTTCTGCCACTCTTATTTCTTGGTGACTTTGCATGAACTTTTATACGGTTTACCAAATCTTGCTTGCGTCCTTTGTAGTACTTAGAATCTCTTAACCGATTTTTGCTGCCCTTCTGTTCATCACGGACCCCGACGCCAGTGTGACTCACCAACTGGGGCAGTGGCAGACGCAGGCTGGCAGCAGGAGTCTTACAAGTGGTCTTCAGGGAATATTCCTGCGTTTGGGCGATTTTTGCCTGTAATCGCAAACTCAGGAGTGTTGGATGCTGGGCGCCTGGGTGGCTTAGTTGGTTGAGCGTCTAACTCTTGGTTTTGGCTCAGGTGGTGGTCCCGCGGTTTGTGAGTTCAAGCCCCACGTCGGGCTCTGTGCCGCCTGTGGTCCCCAGAGCGGTCCCGGGAGCCAGCCGAGGCCTCGAAGGTTCGCATTGTGGGGCACCGAGGGCCTTCGTCCCGCCCCTGGGCCCCACCTTGGGACAAGTACTCTGGAAAGACCAGTATGTTGGATTACCAACTACGTTAACAAATGCATAGCTTTAAAAAGTCTTGAATGTGAGGGGCGCCTGGGTGGCGGTCAGTTAAGCATCTGACTTCAGCTCAGGTCATGATCTCACCGTTTGGTGCGAGCCCTGCATCAGCCTCTGTGCTGACAGCTGGGAGTCTGGAGCCTGCTTCAGATCCTGTCTCTCTCTCTCTGTCTCTCTCTCTCTCTCTCTCTCTGTCTCTCTCTCTGCCCCTCCCCCACCCATGCTCACTTGCTCTCTCTCAAAAATAAATGAAAACATTTACAACTTTCAAACTTTGTATTGAGGAAAATGTTAAGGGACTAGTAAAGTTAGTCTGATGGTTGCTATAGTTAAGAGGATGTAGAAAGAACCCCGTCTAGCGCCATCTAGCGTCCTCAGGTAACAAATATGCTTATAAATGTTCACAGTACACACTGTTTGAGATCATATAATTATCCAAATAATGCTTCATAAGCCCTGAAACTGTATCTGGCATTTCCTTATCTCTCTAAAACAGGAGGGTTCTATTTCTCTCTCCTTGAGTATCAAGAGGTTTTTTAAGAGAGTAAAAAAGTATGGGATAAGTAAAAGATACAACGGAATTGAAACTTGTTATTTCCACCCAAAAACATATTAAACTGTTTTCAATAAGAAAAAAAATTTCCTTTTAAAAAGAGGGTACCCATGTTTCTGATTTCCTGATCTATTTTTTCCAACGAAGGGGTTGTTTTCTTTTTAAATGTAAAATCTGTTTGGTTTCTCCTCTTGAGAAATAAATGGTATTTTTGACTTACAGTTTTCTTAAAAATGAAAATAACCATGTTCTGATTACACAGTAGTAGATATTAGGATTTTTAAAAATTTTTTTAAATGTTTATTTATTTTTGAGACAGAGAGAGACAGAGCATGAACAGGGGAGGGGCAGAGAGAGAGGGAGACACAGAATCTGAAGCAGGCTCCAGGCTCTGAGCTGTCAGCACAGAGCCCGACGCGGGGCTCGAACTCACGGACCGTGAGATCATGACCTGAGCCGAAGTCGGATGCTTAACCGACCAAGCTACCCAGGCGCCCCAGTAGTAGTTATTAGTTTAAAAAAAAATCCATACAGGGACGCCTGGGTGGCTCAGTCGGTTAAGCATCCGACTTCGACTCAGGTCATGATCTCGTGGTTCACGGGTTCAAGCCCCATGTAGGGCTCTGTGCTGACAGCTCAGAGCCTGGAGCCTGCTTTGTGGGTTCTGTTTGCTGCTTTCTCTGCCTCTCCCCTGCTTGTACTCTGTCTCTCTCTCAAAAATAAATTTAAAAAATGTTAAAAAATTAAAAATAATCCATCCAATTTATATAAACATGAAGGCCAAGTACAATCAGTCACATGTTGTGAGAGAAGCGCCTTGCATGGCCTCACGGCTCCTGCCCTCTTCTGTGTCCTTTTTCTCGGGCACTTTTAAATTTTATCGTTTTAATTTCCTTCCCTCCTCTTCCCACCCAGGTAACGAATGGCAACAAACTGGCAGGTTGTTGTTCCATAGCTTTCTCCAGTATCCTATCGTGTGCGTGTATACAAGTTTGAGTTTGTGATACCTTTAGTTCTTTGAACAGAACATGCGTAACACTCCGGAGCCTGGTCCCAAAGCCAAGAAACGTACAAGGCAGGCTGGTGACAAGTCACTTCCTCCGTGCGGCTCTGGCCTCTCCCCACGAGGTCATGGCTTTAATTAGTTCTTACGAATCCTGCCGTAATTTGTGTCTGCATCACAAACACTCCTCTTTATTTTACTGCCATTTAAGAAACACACCAGGTAACTTGTTTAGACAAGACGCCTTTTGCTTTTGGCGCACAGCAGCATAGCTTGGGGACCTTTTCGTTTTGTCCGGCGAGATTTCTCTTTAAAATAAGCGCATAGGATCGTGGCTGCAGGGTGTGTTGGAGGTTAGGTAACCAGTCCCCTGTAGGGGATCTTTGGGTTGTTTACAGTCTTTTCCTATTAGAGACACGGCTTCAGATATAGCCTTGCACATCTGTCATTTTGTGGACGTGCGGGTATATCCGCGGGTGTTCCTAGCCTGGAGAGTTGGGTCACAGACCTGCTGCTGGCTGTAGAGCTGGTGGTCCCGCTGGCGGGGCGTGAGGGTTCCTGTTCTCCCATGGCGTCAATAACAACGTGTGCTGTTAAACTTTTGTAATTCTGCCATCACGATAAGTGAAAAGGTAATTCAGTGTGGTTTTAATTCGCGTTTTTCTTACTACTGGTGAGAGCGAACCATTTCTCGTGGTTTCATGTGACGCTCAACCGACTGAGCCACCCAGGTGCCCCATTTTCTCATATTTTTGGATCAGCGGAACCGCTAACCAATTTGAATAACAGTGGCAATTATAGGTATCAATGTCTTGTTCCTGATTTCATTTACTTATTTATTATTAATTTATTTATTGTTCCTGATTTTAATGGAAAAAGTATTAGTGTTTACTTTTTTTTTAAGTTTATTTATTTTGAGAGACAGAGAGAGAGAGCGCAGGCGCAAGCAGGGGAGAGGCAGGGAGAGAATCCCAAGCAGTCTTCACATTGTCAGCACAGAGCCCGATGCAGGGTTCGAACTCACGAACCATGAGATCATGACCTGAGCCGAAATCAAGAGTCAGATGCTTAACCGACTGAGCCACCCAGGCACCCTGCGTGTTTACTGTTTTAAGGGATTTTTTCTTCTTGGTCTTTGGCAAGTAATCTTGAGCATAATTAAGATTTTTATTTATAGAGATTTTTATTAGAAATGGTTAGTAATTCCGACAATGCCATTTCAGCCTGTACTCAATAATTTGGTTTTATTTACAAACTTTTTATTTACATTTACAAACCGTGAGATCATGACCTGAGCCCAAATCGAGAGTCGAACGCCTGACTGAGCCACCCTGGCACCCCGATGTAGCTTTTTAATGCCGATGGATTTCCTAATGCCAACCATTGTTGAATTTCTGGAATAAACCCTGCTTGGCCATCGAGTTTATTTCATGTATTTCTGCATTCTCTGTGAATTTTCGTGTCTGTGTTCCTAAGGGAGGTTGATAGGTCTGTGTTACCGTCACTCAGCGGCAGGGCCAGGCTGGAAATGTGTGTGTCCCCTGCACTGACTGCTGGGTGCCCGACCACTCGTCCTCTTTCTGTCCGCCGCCTCCCCCATGAAACGAGGTTCCGGGTGATCCTCCCCTCACCCGCCTGCTCTGAGGATGGCAGGAGGTGAGGCCGGAGAGGCACGCAGCCCGGCTGGCCTATGGTACACTTTTAAATGTCAGAAAAGGTTGTGTTGTCTTAAAATGAACCACAGCTCTCTCTAGATTTTCTGCAGTCCAGAAATTCGAGAAGGGCTCTGTCTGCTGGCTTCAGCCTCGTACTGGAGGCGTAGAGGGTTTGTATCAGGGTCTTGAGGTGATGAGGAATCTGAGGTGGGAAGGAATCATCCGAACTGCCTGTGTTTTTATTTGTTTCTTTTTTTTAAATTAAAAACACTTTTAAATGTTTATTTATTTTTAAGAGAGAGACAGTGTGAGAGAGGGAAGGGCAGAGAGAGAGGGAGACACAGAATCCAAAGCAGGATCCAGGCTCTGAGCTGTCAGCCCAGAACCCGACGCGGGACTTGAACTCATGGCCCCGAGATCAAGACCTGAGCTGAGATTAAGAGTCGGGTGCTTAACTGACTGAGCCACCCAGGCGCCCCACTGAAAGGTCTTTGAGTGGCTCCTTCTTAATGTCGGGTCTCTGCACGGATGCACCTTACTGGCCACCCCCTCTGTGGTCTTGCCACAGGCTCCACGAGCGGTCTTCTCTCTCCCTAATGGTGTCGGGACCGTGGGTCGGTGAAAACACCAACGTGCCGGTGGCTAGCCTGTACCCACCAGTGTTCTGTGTTCTTCACTGTGGCCGCAAACTGTTTTGCAGCGGGCCAGTCAGCTCATTGCAAAACGTGGGAAAAAGTATTTTGTCAAATTGTATGAAATTACTGATATTTTACACTTTGACCCCCAAAGTGGCAATTTCGTATGATTGCTCCAAATCGTTATGATTTGGCATCTTCCCGGCTTTTTATTTAAGTATTTCCCACAAATATTCTTCCGCAGAACACATGTCTGCCTTCTTCCCATCCAGCTTACTCGGCTTCTTCCCCAGGTTCCTAATTTTTTCTTTCCTTCCCCCAACCACTATTTCCGTTTTTAGTCCTGCCCATCTCAGCTACTGGGTGGAAAGCCGTCAGAAGCCATCCGTATCAACTTGAGATGAGTTGGTGGCTCTTTGCTCCTACTTGAGTACTGGCACTCTAAAAAGATTCCGGGTGACGCACGCACATCTTCAGTTGACATAGCGTAAGACGCTTTGACAAAGTGAAATGAAACGATCCGTGGTGGATGGTTGTATTTGTCAGGGTGTTTTTCTTCTTATTTCACATGACAGAAAGCCTACACCACGATGGGGTAAATAAAGTGTATTTATTTATGTGTAGTGAGAAGCCAAGACTTCTAGCCAAGAGGCAGTGATGGATGCCGGAATCCTGCCTTCCACCCTCCACACGCACAGCTGAAACAAGTGGAGAAAAAAAAAAGGCTGGGCAAAATAGATAAAACAATGGTTTTTAGGACGTTGAATTTCAGGCAGTAACAAAGAGGATCTCTGATATGGCCAAGAAATGAGGTGAGCCCCTCAAAGCCTCCAGCTTACTGCCTGGAGAGAGTGTGCATGCTGCGGCCTGGGAGCGTGACCCACGTGGAGCCCAGCAGTCCCCCTGGATTCGAGGGATGGACTTGGGGGTCGGAGGAGCAGAGGCAACTAGAATGTGCAGGCAGGGTGCTGGGAGGGAGTTGCAGAGAGAGAACCTCACCGATCAGCAGGGCGTCCTTCTTTGTGTGTCCTCATCCGAGTACCCGTGTGGGGCATGGCGGGAACTACCCAAGGGATTAGAGAGAACACGTCTCAATGCACACACGGGGCTGGTTATAGTTCCTCTTCTCTCCAACCGGAATAAAAACTTAATAATTTACGGGCATTTTATGTAAATGCTTTTGCCTCAGAAAGGGTGCAGAATGGGGCTGAGACCTAAAAGTTGCTCAAATCTTACCTAAAAACTTAAAATCAAGACCTGAGGGGATTAAGTTGTTTCCAAAGAGCTGAATACATCCTAGAACAAAGTTCAAGAATATGTGAAAATGTCCAGCAATCGACAGTGTATAATTGACAATGCTCGGCAACGCATGAGAAATTACGAGGCATGCAGAGAAGCTGAAAAATATCACCCATAATGAAAGGAAGTATCAGCCAAGACCGACCCAGAAAATGGCACAGATCATAGGATTATTAGGAAAAGACATTCACACACTTATTGTAGCTATATCCATACGTTCAGGAAGCTAGAGGAAAGATTGAATGGGGGTATGGAACACTGATCTCTAGAGATGAAAACAATTTTATTAAAAAAGTACGTTGGATGGGATTAAGGGCGAAGGAGACACAACAGAAGATTAGCGAACTGGAAGATGCACAAGTAGAAAATATCCTAAGTGGAACAGGGGAAAAAAAAACCTGAATAAAATCAGCAGAGCATCAGTGACGTGTGGGATAACTCCAGTGTCCTGATATGGGTACACTTGGAGTCTCTGAAGCAAAGAAAGCGGAAAGACAAAATAATTGAGGAAGGACAGGCTGAAAAGCTCCCACATTTGAAGAAAGCTACACACCCACAAACCCAAAAATCTCAGTGAACTCCAAACACAAGAGACATGAAGAAAACCACGGGAAGGGAGACTATCATCACATTCCTTAAAAACCAGAAAGTCTTAAAAGCAGCAGGTGATGTTTTCCGTGCTGAGAAGTGCACATAAGAAGGGCAGCAGATTTTGCATCCGAAACGGTGCGAATGAAAAGACAATAGAGCGACATCTTTCAACAGCTGGACAGAAAACAAAGCCCCCAACTGACTCTTTGGAATTCTATCTAGTTAGAAAAAAATAGCCTTCAAAAACAGAGGTGAAATAAAGACATTTTTGGACGTGCAAATGCTAGAAGAATTCGTTACCTGGAGACTCTACTGTGAAAAATGCCGACCAGTGACACCAGATGAAATCTGGACCTATTCGGGGAACAAAGAACCCCGGACAAGGTGACTATGGGGGTACGTATGTTTCCTACTGTTTAATCTCTTTGGAACATAACTGGTTGTTTGATTTTTTTTTAACATTTATTTTTTGAGAGACGGAGAGTGAGCAGGGGAGGGGCAGAGAGAGAGAGGGAGAGAGAGAGAATCCCAAGCAGGCTCTGTGCCGCCAGTGCAGAGCCCGATGTGGGGCTTGATCCCACGAACCGTGAGATCGTGACCTGAGCTGAGACCAAGAGTTGGACACTCAGCCGCTGAAGCCACCCAGGCGCCCTCTTTTAGCAGCTTTCGAATGTACAGTACCGTGTTGTTAATGACAGTCACCACCCCACACATTACATCCCTGGGGTGGGAAACCCACTTTAAATATAGAGTCACAAATAACTTAAAAGGATGGAAAGAGATATACCATGCTAACACTAATCAAAGGGAAGCTGGGTCGACTGTATTTCTCTCAGACAGTGGAAAAGCTTCTTAGTAAAGAAAAATGTTTCTCAGCAAAGAAACCAGGAAGAAGTGGAGCATTTTATAGTCATAAAGGGAATCAATTTATCCAGACGTCTCAACAAGCATAACAAGCATCTTCACATGCCCAGTAAAAGACCATCAAACCACGTGAGGCAAATTTGACAGATGTACAAGGAGGAGTAGAAAAGCCCACCATCACGGTCAGATTAAGTCACCTTCTCAGTAACAGGCACAACAAGGGAAGATCCACGGCACGTTATCATGCAAGCTGAGCCGGCCGAGCCTTCTAGAACACTCTACCCAACAAGAGGAGAGCGCACAGTCTTTCCAAGTGCACACAAGCATTTGCCCAGAAAAGCCACATTCTGGCCACAAAACAAGTCTTAGTAAATTTACAAGGACTTCATACAAAATGTGTTCTTTAACCACAGGGGGTGAAAAATTGGAAACCAATCAGAGAGAAACCTCAGCCAAATGCCCAAGTATTTGGAGACTAAATAACACACTTCTACCCATGAGTCAAAAAAAAAAAAAAAAAAAATCAAAACAGAAATTAGTGTTTTGAACTGAATGAGAATAGAAACAGTGTATCAGAACTTGTGAGATGCCCTTAAGGCAGGTCTTTGAGGGAATCTGTGGCATTTTGTTTACTGAGAGGGACAGTTAAAGCACGAAACACCGAGATTTGAGTAGACAAAAGGCTCCGTTCCATGACCTCAGCTTTCACCTTACGAATTCTTTTTTTTTTAATATTTTTATTTTTTTTTAACATTTACTTATTTTTGAGACAGAGAGAGACAGAGCATGAATGGGGGAGGGGCAGAGAGAGAGAGGGGGACACAGAATCTGAAACAGGCTCCAGGCTCCGAGCTGTCAGCACAGAGCCCGACGCGGGGCTCGAACTCACGAACTGTGAGATCATGACCTGAGCCCGAGTCGGACGCTCAACCGACTGAGCCCCCCAGGCGCCCCTCACCTTACGAATTCTTAACAAGGGAGCCAGTGAAGTTCACTGTGAGCAGGAGAAAGAAAATGGTTAAATGTCAGACTGGATTCAACAAGACAGGCAGTAGGAAAAAGCCAAGCCGAGCAAGAGCCGGTTCTTGGAGAGGATCAATAAAATTGATAAACCTCTAATCAGGGTTAAAAACAAGGCACAGTGTTCGGAATGGTAGGTAAATTAAGATATTGCAGGGATAATGACATCAAAATGTCATGCCATTAAATCCAAAAACGTAGAGGACAGACCCCGGAACACAAGCATTACTTCAGCAGCCCGTGGGGACCGAGAGAGAGAGAGAGAGACAGAGAGAGAGACAGAGAGAGGGGCAGCATGAGTGGGGGAGGGGCAGAGAGAGGGAGACACAAAATTCCAAACAGACTCCACACTGACCGCGTGGGGCTCGATCCCACGAACCTCGAGATCATGACTTGAGCCGAAATCAAGAGTCGGATGCTTAACCGACCAAGCCACCCAGGCGCCCCTCCCCGCATCTGTTAAAGACACGTCGTTATACACTAAAGATATTGAAAACGTGTTAAAAATCCTCACCAAGAAAACTGTAGGCTCAGACGCTTCTGTGGCGGATTCTGACAAAGATCTGAATAAGGAACAGTGCAGTTTCTACACCAATGTCCGGACACTGAGGAGGAGGGACGACTTCCCGAGGCAGCTGAGGCCGGCATTACGTTGGTACCAAAAGCAGACACAGACACTGCTTGAAGCAAGGAAAACAGCGATCACCATCACTCAGAGACATTTATGCAAAGATTCTTAAAGTTTCAGCAAATCCAGTCCAATAATACATAGAGGACTCTTCATGACCAAGGAGCCATTAAAAATTAAATTAATTAAATTAAATTAATTAATTAAAAATTAATCAGTGTAGTTACACATCTCACACACCACGCCATGCGACCATTCCAATAGGATTCCAGTGAGCATTTGGCAAAACCCAGCACCCGTGCCCGGTGCAAAATGCCGGCAAAGTAGCCGTAGGAAGAAGCGTCTTTGGGTTTGTCTCTCGCAGCCTTTGTTCTCCTTCCTCTGTCTTCTGTTGAGAACTTTGGTCATGAAAGCAGGTTGAATTCTGTCAAATGCTTTTCCTGAATCTAGTGAGACGATCCTATGATTTTTATCCTTCATTTGCGGATATGGTGTGTCCCACCCCCTGGAATAAATTCCACTTTATCGTGCTTTTTTTTTTTTTTATGTTTATTTATTTTTGAGACAGAGAGAGACAGAGCATGAACGGGGGAGGGTCAGAGAGAGCGAGAGACCCAGAATCCGAAGCAGGCTCCAGGCTCTGAGCTGTCAGCAAAGAGTCTGATGCGGGGCTCGAACTCAGGGGCCGCGAGATCATGACCTGCGCCGAAGTCGGAAGCTCAACCGACTGAGCCACCCAGGCGCCCCCATCCACTTTATTGTGCTTTTAATGCGCACCGTTGAAATGTTCGCTGGCCTTTTGTGGAGGATTTTTGCATCCACGTTCATCAGGGGTATTGGCCTAGGATTTTTATTTTCTTGTAATGTCCTTGTCTGGCTTTGAAATCAAGGTAACGCTGGCTTTGTGAAAGGAACTTGGAAGGTGTTCCCTTCTCTCTTTTTTTGGAAGAGTTTGAGAAGGGTCAGTGTTAATTCCTCTTTTTGCGTTTGATAGAATTCACCCGTGAAACCAGCCGGTTCTGGGCTTTTCTGGGAGGCTTTGGATGACACTTCAGTTAGTAACCCTTCTTGTGACCGGTCCGCTCAGATTTTCGATTTTGAGTCATGCAGGGTGTCTGCTGGATGTAAACATTCCCAGGCTCTACCCGGTACTTAGAAGCCAGCGTCTTCAGGGAATCGGGCTGGGAATCTGCAATTTTTTAAACAGTGCCTCTGAATTACCTTCCCATCGGTCAAGTTTGGAAAATCACCAAGATGAATGTTTTTTCACCCATGACGATGAAATGCTTCTTTCATCAGAGGATTCGCCTCGTGGCCCGGCGGCTGTGTCCTGGCCGGGGCCCTGGGTAACGAAAGCACGAGGGGCCATGGCTCTGCCCGTCTGGTGAGCAAGTTCGGCTCCACTGGGTTTCCCTGCGCTCACACGGAGTTCTGTTAAACGGAACGAACACCTCGTGGGCCATCTTTTAAAAAATTTAAGCTACTTACATAACCGCAATACTTGAAGCCTTCTAGAAGAAAATCCGGGCTTCCGGAGCTCACAGGGTCTGTGCCTCCCTCCCCAGCTCCCCTTCAGGCCGGCCAGCCCCCTGCAGACCCCAGGGTCTTTGTTCTTCCTGTTCTGTGCCTCCTCCCTGCAATCTCTTTCCCATTTGTTTGTTTTCCTCTCCCTCTTTTTTTCAAGTGGCCTCAAACAAGTTTATTCTCTTAGGAGTTCTGGGCGTCCGAAATGCAAGAGTTTCTGCAGGCTATGCCTTCTGGGGGCTTCGGGGGATAATCCTTCCCTGCATCTTCCAGCTGCTAGAGGCACCCCTTCCCTGGCTCGGCTCGGCTCATGCCCCCCGCCGCCCCCCGAAGCCCTTGACCTCTGCTTCTGTCAGGCAGCCTCCTCCCTCTTACAGGTCCCAGTGAGGCATCTGCACCCCATCTCAAGCTGCTTTAACTTAGTCACACCTGCAAAGCCCCTGTGGTCCGGTGGGGACCGGGACAGGGGCATCTGTGGGGCCGTCACTCACTGACCGGCCGCCTCGCTGACCGTCCCTGGGCTGGCAGGGGTGAGGAGCAGGCCCTGTTCTCGCCCGGCGGGAGGGGGGAGGGTAGAGGGGCCAGCTTCCAGCCTCCATGACTCTGTCCTCACCCCGGTCACACTCTGCCATCGCGGTGGCTTCACTACCTTTTCTTATCTGTTTTCACGTATCCGTTTACTACCTGTGTCGGGCCCCGTTCCCCACGCTCGGTGATCACGGGGGAGCCAAGCAGAAGGTTCCTGTCCTGGGGGGATTGGCTGTCCGCGTACCTTGCCCTTAACACAAGCACCGCTGCCCCGCAGAACGTAGGCTCCCAGGGTGTGGGACCCACTCTCCAAGCCCCAGGAATTAGACCGCTGTGGGGCAGGAGCACCTGGGTGGCTCAGTCGGTTGAGCAACCGACTTCAGCTCAGGTCATGATCTCACAGTCTGTGAGTTTGAGCCCTGGGTGGGGCTCTGTGCTGACAGCTGGGAGCCTGGAGCCTGCTTGGGATTCTGTGTCTCCCTCTCTCTCTGCCCTTGCCCTATTCACGCTCTGTCTCTCTGTGTCTCTCAAAAATGAATAAACGTAAAACAAATTTCAAAAGAACACCGGGGGGCAGCTCAGAGTCGCCCATTTACTGGCGAGCCACCCTACCGCCACAGGGGGGCGCCCACGCTCCACGCTTGTGGCCACATTTCTTGGGCGGGAATCTGTACACAACAGTCCCCGGTTATCACCCCTCCCTCCTCGGACAGGGGGCGCGGGGCCCTTGTTATCAGTGACCGCGACAGAGCGGGAAGTTCTTGGGGAAGAGGCGCCACAGCAGGTGCGTGTCCGTGGGAGCGAGCCAGCCGCTCGGGCCGCCGGGGGCCGCGCCCTGGGCCAGGGTTCCTCTGTCTCGGTTCTTGGGTCCGGGCAGGGGGCTTGCTTGTTCCGTGAGGCCCGTGGAGGTCGCCCGCCGCGCCGTCGCAGGTGCCCGGCCTCGGACCGCTTGCGCTGCCTGCGCGCGTTTGGGGCGGCGGTGTTCAAGGAGATTGTTCCGCGTCCTGCCACCGCAGAACGTTCTGAGCTGAAAAGAGACTGGGTCTCTGGCCGAGCAGGGATTGGACGCACGAACCAAAACGCAGCAAAGCGAGCCAGACCTCGTGGAGGCTCCTTAGGCCAGGGTGCCCCGGGTCACCGGCGGGTTGGGCAGCTGCGCTCCCTGCGGCAGCCCCCCACTCTGCCCACCTCCCGCGCCGGGTCACCGGGTCACCGTGTCACCGTGTCACCGTGGGCGGGAGCGATTGGCGCTCCTAGGACTGCGGGGCTCGGTCACCCGCTGCCCTGCAAGGAGTCCTAAGCTTCTAGAAGTTATCGGCTCTGGAAGCTGGGAGGGAGGGAAGGCGGCAGGATGTTAGCAAAGGAGGCTGAGACCCAAGCAGCGGGTGGCCCTGGTTTCCTGGGCTTCTCCAGCTGTGCCCCGAGGCACCCCCACCCCCCGCCCCGGGGAGTGGGCCAGGCTGCAGGGGGACCCCCAGGCCTGTGTCCCTCACCGGTTGTGCTGCAGGGCCTTGGGCCGCCCTTGAGAAGTGTGCTACAGCGGGGAACCTCACGGCCTCGTCCCCAGCCGCACCCGTGGCCTGCCTGCTCTCCAGCGCCCAGCGCCCGCCGCGTGGCAGGTCGCCCAGCTGGCACCGGTGGCTGGATGGAAATCCTGAGTCAAATGGAGCTTGGTCCCTGTCCCGCTGAGGCTACTGTTGGATTTCGGGAGACGCGGACGGGTCAGTGCTAACGTTTCACCAGCAACGTGGCGCAGCCGAGGCCGGGCGGGAAGGCACAGGCCAGGGCGTGAGCCTGGCTCAGGTCGGGAGGGAACGTGGAGCCGGGGATCGCAGGGTACACAGGGGCTGGTGGGGAGGGCGACCGGCCGGGGCGGCCCTGGGGCAGGAGGTGTCCCCCTGGCTGCGACAACCGTGAGATTGTGGCGGGAGGCACGGGACCCGGCAGGATGCGGCAGGGCGCCGGGTGGCGTGGGGACCGCAGGCACTAAGGGGAAGGGCGAGCTGGAGGGCCCCCTCCCCTTACGGGAAATTCCGCATTTCTGTGGACAAACCCGTCTCTGCAAAGAGCGCGCACAAATCCTACGCCTGACCTTGGGCCTAGGAAACCGAGATGCGGCCTGGACTCCCCACCAGAGGGCGGCCTGAACCACGCGGCAGGTGCCCGCATAGGCTTCTGTGAAAGTCTCGGACACGTGGTCCCCGCGTCCCGAGAAGCCGGAAGCCCTCGCAGACAGCCGGCTCGCCGCATGTCCCCCTTCCCCGCTCAGCCCGGTTGGTCTCCAGGGGGAAGGAGGTACTGAGCTCTCTCCCTGATCTGTGGCAGGCGTCATAAGCTCAGGCGTGACGCCCCCCAGAGCCACAGGGGGGTATTATTCCCATCATGATGCGATCCCGACTCCAGAGGCGCAGAGATCTGCCAGATGGTGCGAGTGAGCCCTGGGGGGCACGTACTGCGTGTGCTGTGTGTCCCCATCTTAGAGGCACAGGGGTGGCCTTGGCTCTGTGCCCCCCCCCCCCCGATCCTGTCTACACTCGGAGAAAGACGCTGGTGGAGAACAGGCCTCCCAGGGGAGGCAGGAGGCAGCAGTCAAGTGCAGGGCGTGAAGGGCGCTGTGGGAACAGGGTGTGGGCGTAGCCGTCCCGCTTCTTACATTTCCTGCTGTTCGTGTAGGTGGAAATAACGGGAGACCAGGAGCCCCGTGACCTCAGAGCGCGGAAGGAAGGTCAGCCAGTTTCCGGGAGGCGGCCGTATGTTCAGTGAGGGCACTGCCACGCTGACTCCCTGACGCTCATCATCTTGAACAAGTGCTCTTGTGGCTTTCCACGCTGAACGGGGGCCGCCAGTGGGGGCCCCGCGTCTCGTCTCGTCCTGGACTGAGCGCCCGGGAGCGGACAGGCCGCCACTGAGACCCCAGTCCCATCAGGCGCCTGTTCAGGAGGTGCCTGGAACAGCTTCTTGCTGGGCTCTGGCTGATTCCAGCCTGGGTCTCCAGGCGGCAGGGCGGGGTTGCTCTCGGCCACCACCTTCCTTTCTCCCTGGGAATGCAGTGTGACGTCCCCGCCCCGGCAGGGAGTCAGGCGTGGCCGAGGGAATACGGGGAGAGCCGGTGTCCCGATTCGCAAGCCTTCCACTCGCCAGACGTCCCCTGGCCTTGCAGTGGCTCTGTGTACGGCAGAGGGTCCCTGACCACCACACGAGGGAGCTGCACACGGGGGTGTCTGCAGACGAGGACGAAACCTGTGTCCTGTGTGAGCGTCCTACGCGTTTGGATTTCCTTGTTTGGGCAGCGGGCATGGTCTTACCTAATACAGACTTAGGTTTCTTCCGGATCTGGGGAGAGAGCGCTGTGAGAACCATACAGGGGTGCTGTCCCCACGGCCTGGTGGCCTCTGGCATTGGGGCCACAGCGGGCCTGACTCGATGCAAGAAGACTGTGTCCCTCAGGGTCCCTGAGAGTCTCATCCCCTGAGATGTCCTGTTCAGCATGCAGACACGTGCACTGCTCCGAATCTCCCAAGGAAGCCTTGCTCGGGCCCTTGTCCTCCAAGAATCAGGTTCTGTGTCTGCTCTCCGAATGGGAGGTGGCCCTTGGGGGTTCAGCACCGCCTTCACGGGCCCGTCTCGGCCAGTGCATACTTTATGGCCAAATGATGACCAGACCTGGCTGTTTGGACTGTCGTAAATTCATAAGACAAGTTCATGGACACCTTGCCAAGGGCGTGCCCGTTGGCTGCTGCGGCCCATGTAGTTGTGGGGAGGAGGGGGTGGCCGGCTTGGCAGAGCACAAAGTATGTGTAAACATTTCCCCCCGCTGATATCAAGTATATTAGTCAGGTCCTTGGTCGCAAGCCGTGGGCTGACGCTGGCTCTCTTGTGCCAAAAGGAACATTTGGAAAGGATGTTGAGAGCTCACAGAATCATCGGGCCTGGAGGCTCAGGCTTGGGAAAGAGAATCGACCAAGGTACCAAGGTGTCTCAGGATGGCCAGGCCCGAGGAATCCCGGCCAAGGCTGGGGTGTGAGAGCAGACTGCCTGTCTGTCATCTGGGATGTGAGGGCCCCTCCCGGGGCTCCTGGGGCTGGATGTGCACCTGGAGGGGTCCTGGGAATATGGACCTTTCTTATGCTCTGAGGCGACAGGGGAGGACGCTGCTCTCGGCCGAGCGGCCGCTCTGCGTCAGGCACTTTGTAAGTGAATCTCTCCCAGGCCCGAGCACGGCCCTTTGGAATACACACACTTCTTTCCCTTTTGCGGGGGAGTCAACAGGGTTCCCAGGCTGGGGGGGGGGGTGATTCAGCCAGCAGGTGGCAGAGGTTCACACTGGGCCTCGTCCGTGTCCCGTTCCGTCTACCACCCAACGTGGGGATCGTGCTTTTCACCGGGAGGATTTGGAATGAGACTCTGCAATTCGGATCAAGATAACACACAGCCAGTAAGAGTAAGCTGCAGGGGACAGAGGTTAAATTTCCCCACGGGGAGGCAATTTGGGGAAATCTGGAAGGGTTGGAGGGGCCGGCGAGGGCGGGGCCGGGAAAGGGGATAACCTGGCCCCAAAGTGAGCTGCTATCATCATCAAATATTTCCCTAATTGCGAAAAAATGAAGGGACTGAGGGATGCCAGGAAAATAAAGTCCAAGTGTACTAGGCGTTGGCTTTTTTGGCAAAGCAAATTTCTCTGTAACAATTTTTAAGAAGATATAAAAGGCATTGCCTCACACAATGATCTCTGAAGCCTGGCTTTCATCTGCCTCTTTAGAAACATTGCATTTCGAAGGGAGCCGTTAGCTGAGGTGGTGAATGTGTCTGCTAATTGCTTTCTGTTATAAATCTAAGCAACACTGAACTCCACGAGGGAATGCAAACTTATCAGGGAAGCTAAAAGCAGAAATCGCCTTTGGCTGAGTTACAAGTGCTGTTTTCCTCATCGAGCCTGAATGTCTTCACGTGTTTCTAGAACATTCTTACGTATCACTTGGGAAGATCACAGGGGGGTTGGGGAGTGGGCAAGGGACCCTGTGCAGGTTCACGCACCGTGTAAGAAACGCTGGAACAGATCGGCTGACCGACTCAGCAAGGTGATGCCCAGGGAGACTCAGGTCTGTGGACAAGTGTTTAATCCCGAGCGTGGAAGGGACAGAGGACGGGGCGATGGGGCCACGCGGCTCGCTGCCTTAGGCGTTTAAACACCCGCGAGGATCCCTGACCCAGTGGTTTTATGTCCTTGTCAAACGCCGTTGGCAAATCGGTCGACACCACTCTGCACGGAGACTCCTGGCACCACTCGTCTTCTAGAAGAATCCAAAGTAGTTGGCAGTGTTGAAGCACACACAGGCTTTACCAAAAATTTGGAATTCCCAGCTTCTCCAAAAAACCCCACAAAACTCGGAAGGTCTCGCAAAATGGAGCCCTCGCTTCTGCCTCGTGCGAAGGACCGTCCTCCCAAGACAGGCGTGTAGCTTCCGGAAGCCCGGCGCCTTCCTCCTTCGCTGCGGCAGACACGGCCGGTCTCACCTTCCTAGCAGCGTGTGTGAGCCCAGACCCTTCCCTATCCTTGCCAACGTTCGGGCTAGTCCGCCTTTGTGGTTTTAGCCCTTCTGGGGTGTGCGTAGTGGGAAGTCGCCGTGGTTTTAATTTGTGTTTCCTAATGAGTAATGTGTTGCTCAATTGTTCGTGTGATCAGTGGCCCTCTGTACCTCCCCTGTTGGGAAGCGTCATTGCCCCAGACGTGGCTCTCTCCCCCGAGTCTTCGAGCTTCTTCCCGCCCGCCCAGAATCAGCTCCTCACGCCCCTCCCCGGACACCAGCCCTAGCTGGGCAGCCCCTGAGGCGCAGAGGGCTGACTCCCCGCTCCTCGGGGACCCCACTGACGCCAGAGGACAAGAGATCCCTTGCTGACACGGTCTCAGCAGTTTGGCCTCCTTGGACACGGAGTGCGAGGAAAACACATCTGAGCCTTTTCTGGTTCCCCATCGGGTGACTCAGGCCTTTGTTTCTGGCCCGGAGGCAGAGAGTTGGGGATCTCCCGGCACAGGTGAACAGGTGCACGGGGGAGAGATGGGGGGGCAGCGGGAGCAAGACACATAAATACTGAAAACGCTATCCTTCCCAGCGTGGGGCTCATCTCCCAGAGGAAATCCTCTGCAGAAGTCTAGTCCATGCGGCGGAGAAGAACCCCCACAGCCCGGCCCTCTGCCTCTGCATCGTGTCCCCCCCCCACCCAGGTAACCGAGAGCGGGGACAGACGCCCTTTGGCCGAGTGCCGTCTGCCCACGGCGGCTCACCACGCGCTGCCTGTGTGGCGCTCGCGCGGTGGGCGAGCACAGCCGTCACGTGGCGAGGTGGCGGGTCCTCGGGGCCGCGCGTCCTGCCTCGGCTCACCCGTGTTCCTCCCCGCTCTCCGCCAGGGGTGACGCGCCGCCCTTGAAGCTCGTGCCCCGCTGACGGCCGATTCCCGCAAGGGCCACCTGGGCCGTACCCGGGAGGGGCTCGTGGTTTTCCAAACACTTTCGCGTTTCTGACTAAAGAAGGCAGGCGCGGAACGGGGCGGCTGACGTCTCCGCAAACAAGCGGTTATTCATCTGAAGAGCCTCGTGCTAAATATAGACGCGAGGGGAGGTCAGGAGCTTCCCGAACGTACGCGTCCTTTCGTCTGCTGGTTTAAGGGCCCTGAGTTGGTAGGGAATAGTCTTTGTTTCTGTCCGTAGGCAGAAGCAAGGGGCCTGGGGGGCGAGACCGCTTCCCTGCTTTTCATCTCACATTCGGCAGCGGCAGGCAGACGGGTGGATTACGTGCGTTTGGAAAAAGTGCATTTGGAAAACACGAGGGAAGAACTCAGCATACGAGGAGGACGGGCGAAGAGGCGGGTTTCTTGAAATGCCGTGTCCCCGTCGGCGCCGTGCTTCCCGGAAGGAGGTGAAATGTCACCTACCAGGGCCTCCGACTTTCTGCCCTTCCTCCGTTTCCAGAGGCGTGTTCTCTCCTCTGCCTCTCCTTCCAGAACATTCCTGTGACTCTACATACGCTTGTGTAGAGACAGAGCACGCGTCTGTCTGCGTGTTTTACACCGCCGTACCGATGGCCCCGTAACTTGTGTTTTGTTTCTTCGCGCAGCCTTTCTCGGAGCCTCTCCTCGTCTGGTACCTGTGGACCCCACCCCTTCTCTTGGCTGCTACACCGTCTTGCAAAATATGAATGCTTATCCAGCCAGTTCTGAAGCATTTGGGGGAATTCTGAAGCCTCTATAATTTGCACAATTTGACAACTGGCTTTCGTTACCAGGGGATCAATGATCTTGGATTTCCTTGTGTTTCCTAAAATCCCTGTCATTGTGAGGATGTCCCCTCCCCCCAAATATCTGCAGCAAGTCAGGGTTCCCTTCTGGCAGCATTCTCCCCTGCGAGGTGCCCTCTTTCTCCTATATATTCATTTGCCTCAATTAGGCACTTTCTCCCGTTCCTTGATGACTGAGATTTAAGCACTCACGATTATGATGTTTATCAGCAACTAGTCTGGAGACATGATCACGATGAGTCAGAGAGGGAGCCCACGCCTGGAGCTGCTAAGGACTTCCCACATCTCTCCAGCACGAGGAGAGGGGCCGAGGGTAAGGCTGACGTACGGAAGGGCAAAGTTGCTGGACGGGACCTCACGCCAATGCGCCTGAGCTCCTGGATGCCGCCGTGCCTGCAGCCAGAGGCGCCACCGGCCTTCACCCCCACTGGACCAGTAATACGTTTCCCTTTTGCCTCCATCAGATGGGTTGGTAACGGATCCGGCCCTCCCCCAGACAGCGCGCCGCTGTCCGATTCCGTCACTATCTTGGTATGTTTTGTTTTTTTTTTCTGGTTTCGGCATCCTCCGCGAAGCTGTTTTTCTCTTTGATACCAATGTTGGTCTTCAGTATGTATTTCCCCCTTGCAGAAGGCCAAAGTGCCAACTGCGTATACAGCTCGAGTGTAATGGTTACTGTGTGTCCTCGTGTATTATTTCATGTTTGGCCTCGGAAAAAAAAAAAAAAATCCAGCAAGAATTCTCTTCTGTGCACGGATGGTATAACCTATCTGGGAACACATTTTATGG